>NC_091302.1:525480-697980 GCF_038502225.1 Cherax quadricarinatus | reverse complement strand
CATAACAGAATAAGAAAGGAGGAACACTACAGCAGACCAACCGGCCCATACCAGGCAGGTCTTTCTCAAACTCAAACCCGCTAGTTTACAAATGCAAGCGACGTTTCACTCACGGTAATTTAGCTTTTATTCCTCTATGGAGGCAGAGTGTGCAAACAACTAACCTGCTCACATATTTAATAACATTAATCTTATTTTTTGTTAGCTTTTTGTTAGTTATCGTAAATTACTGTAGTTATCACATCAATTGTAGTTATCACAACTGTAGTTAACATATCAACTGTAGTTATCACAACTGTAGTCATCACAACAACTGTGGTTATCACAACAACTGTAGTTATCATAAATAACTGTAGCTACAACAACTGTAAAGTTACTGCCAACTGTAGCTATCACAACAACTGTAGTTATCACAACTGTAGTCACAACAACTGTGAAGTTATCACAACTGTAGCTAATACAATAACTGTACTTAATACAACAACTGTAGTTATTGCAATAAAGTTATAGAATTGTCGACAATATGTAAAGTAAAGGGAATTAATGTGACATTTATTGTATAACAGCCTGTTTTCCAGGAGTTTATCAAGCCACACAGTCATCATATTGACACAGAGGTAGCAGGTGCTACCAGAGTGGTGAATAATAAGATAGAATATTTCGATGTTCACTAGCGGTAGTAGTAGTAGTAGGTAGGCGGTGTGACAAAGTAATGGTTAATGAGGTAGAGCATAATTACCTGCACATGAGTAAAAGGAGAAAGAGTTACTTGGGCAACACAAAATGAGGCTGGACAAACATAAACTGAATGATATGTTGTTTCAGCAGCTCACTATGTGAGCTAGGTTTATCACTGTAGATTTCCGCCAAGACTCTACATTTATGAAGCCGCCGTTGTTTCTGTTTAACTGTATCTCGAAACAGCGATCAGTGCTGATCCGCACTTTGCGTGCGGAAATTCAGTTTCTTTATCACTAATTGGGCGTCTCTGAATCAGCACTGATCGCTGTTTCGAATACAATTAAACAAAACAACGGCAGCTTCACCATCTCCGAAGTCTTAGCAAGAATCCTCCTGAAAACAGTAAACCCTGCCATCACATAGTGAACACTGAAACAAGCTGCCTCATTCCAGTTTATATTTGTCCAACCTATTTTTATGTTACCCAAGTAATAGCTTTTATATCCTTTTACTCATGTACGAATTAATTGCTCTACCATATTGTATCACTTTTGTCACTACCACTACTACTACTACTACTACTACTACCACTAGTGAACATCGAAATGGTACCTCACTAGTATTCACCTCACTCTGAGCCTTTATATACCCTCTGTGTCCATGTATTGTTTGTAATGGCTTGATAAAGCTCCTGGAGAGCGAAACGTTGCCACAATAAATGTCACATTAGTTGCACTTGTGTCCTTTTACTTTACAACTGTAGTTATCACAACTGTAGTTAACACATCAACTGCAGTTATCACAACAACTGTAGTTATCACAACAACTGTAGTTATCACAACTGTAGTTATCACAACAACTGCAGTTATCACAACAACTGTAGTTATCACAACAACTGTAGTTATCACAACAACTGTAGTTATCACAACTGTAGTTATCACAACAACTGTAGTTATCACAACTGTAGTTATCACAACTGTAGTTATCACAACAACTGCAGTTATCACAACAACTGTAGTTATCACAACAGCTGCAGTTATCACAACAACTGCAGTTATCACAACAACTGTAGTTATCACAACAAATGTAGTTATCAAAACAACTGTAGTTATCACAACTGTAGTTATCACAACAACTGTAGTTATCAAAACAACTGTAGTTATCAAAACAACTGTAGTTATCACAACTGTAGTTATCACAACAACTGTAGCTATCACAACTGCAGTTATCACAAATGTAGTTATCACAAGAGTAGTTACCACAACTTAAGATAAGATAAGATTTCGTTCGGATTTTTAACCCCGGAGGGTTAGCCACCCAGGATAACCCAAGAAAGTCAGTGCGTCATCGAGGACTGTCTAACTTATTTCCATTGGGGTCCTTAATCTTGTCCCCCAGGATGCGACCCACACCAGTCGACTAACACCCAGGTACCTATTTGCTGCTAGGTGAACAGGACAACAGGTGTAAGGAAACGTGTCGAAATGTTTCCACCCGCCGGGAATCGAACCCGGGCCCTCCGTGTGTGAAGCGGGAGCTTTAGCCACCAGGCCACCGGGCCACAGCGCAGTTATCACAGAATAGTTATCACAACTGTAGTTATCACATCAACTGTAGTTATCACATCAACTGTAGTTATCACATCAACTGTAGTTATCACAAGTGTAGTTACCACAACTTAGTTCTCACAGTGGTTATCACAGTGTAGTTATCAGAGAGTAGTTATCACAATGTTCAGTGATTGCTTTAAACCCGTTTATACCGAGGTGAGAATCGCTACACTGGTCGACTTAAAGTTTAGTTCCACACAAACCTCTGTCAGCACACACTCTCAGCACACACCTCTGTCAGCACACACTCTCAGCACACACCTCTGTCAGCACACACTCTCAGCACACACCTCTGTCAGCACACACTCAGCACACACCTCTGTCAGCACACACCTCTGTCACCACACACCTGTCACCACAGACATCTCACCACACATCTTTGTCGGTACACACCTGTCACCACACACCTCTGTCAGCCAGCAGACACTGTAGCCACACACTTCTGTCAGCACGCACCTCTGTCAGCACACACCTCTGTCACCACATATCTGTCAACCAGCAGACGCTGTCAGCACACACCTTTGTCAGCACACACCTCTGTCAGCACATACCTGTCACCACACACCTCTGTCAGCCAGCAGACACTGTAGCCACACACTTCTGTCAGCACGCACCTCTGTCAGCACACACCTCTGTCACCACATATCTGTCAACCAGCAGATGCTGTCAGCACACACCTTTGTCAGCACACACCTCTGTCAGCACACACCTGTCACCACACACCTCTGTCACCACCCACCTCTCAGCACACCTCTGTCACCACACACCTCTATCACCACCCACTTCTGTCACCACTCACCTGCCACCACCCATCTGTCGCCACACACCTGTCACCATCCACCTCGGTCACCACGCATCTGTGTCACCACCCACATCTGTCACCACCCACTTCTGTCACCACACATCTGTCAGCACACACCTGTCACCACCCACCTGTCACCACACACCTCTGTCACCACCCACCTGTCACCACCCACCTCTGTCACCACCCACCTCTTTAACCACACACCTGTGTCACCACCCACCTCTGTCACCACACGCCTCTATCAGCACACACCTGTGTCACCATCTACCTCTGTCAGCACACACCTGTGTCACCACCCACCTCTGTCAGCACACACCTGTGTCACCACCAACCTGTTACCACCCACCTCTGTCACCACCCACCTCTGTCAGCACACAACTCTGTCGCCACCCACCTCTGTCACCACCCACCTCTGTCACCACACACCTCTGTTATCACCCACGTGTCACCACCCATCTCTGGCACCACATACCTGTGTAACCACACACTTCTGTCAGCACACACCTCTGTCTCCACCCACCTGTGTCAGCACACACCTGCGTCAGCACACACCTCTGTCAGCATACACCTCTGTCAGTACACACCTCTGTCAGCCAGGAGCCAAGATACAGCTCTTAGAAGAACTGAGTAATCTGAAACAGCTTAAAGAATAAAATAGCAGTACAGACATAATATCAGGAACTTCTACATCAGACAATGACAAGGGGACTGGAGGGAGCAAGGAAGCTATAATGTATGCAAAGATTCTGTCAGACCCACACTGGGCCAAGGCAAAGACAAAGAGCACACTAGGAGCAAATGAGAGGTCGAGAGACATTGAAGGAGCTAGGATATATGTAGGGACTGTACCAGACTCCTCCAGGGGCCAGGAACAGCTGATTAGGAAGGACAGACCAATGTGCAATGGGGCCTCAGCTAGTGAAGGGATTGAAGGAATGCTCCAAGGGAATGAACTAAAACACCTCTGAGGACGCAACTGAAGACACAGTGGGAAGAAGAAAGAGAGGGATCAGTTTTTGTCTATGGGCTCCAGGAAGCTGATGGGGAAACCTACGAGGAAAGAAAACAGAAGGAGATAAAAGCGATTGAAGGTATCATGAAGGCAATAGGCGAGGGCGACATGACCCAGGTAGCAAATTTTCGGAGAATTGGGTGGTTCGCAAGGAGAAGGAAGCGGCCTCTCAAAGTAATTTTCAAGGCAGAATCAACTCGAACCATGATCCTGCAGGAGAAAGCACAGCTGAGAGACAAACTGGAATTCCAGAGTGTGTACCTCGACCAAGACAGAACGTAAGAGGAAAGGAGGATACTGAAAGAGAGAGTGCAAAAACGAAAGGAGGAATGGGAGGAAGTGATAAAGAGAAGCAGAATAACCCAGACACAGGTGGAAGGGCAACCCCCCCCCCCCCCCAAAAAAAAAAAAAACCCCACAGAAGGACTCCAACCACGACAACCCCAAGGCAACTGAACAATCTAAGCCAACAATCACACACCGATCCCTCTGTCCCAACCCCCCACACCACGAACCCCAACCATACAGCAACTCACTATGGGAACTCTGCCCCCACCACAACCCCCCATAGGCCCCCACCAGGGCTGCTGCTCTCCCAACCCCAATATCCTCCCAGGACCACAGTTTTGAAACAGAAGTTGAAGGTTTTGTACACGAACGCAGATGGAATAACGAACAAATATGAGGAGTGGAATGAAAGAATCAATGAGAAATCCCCTGGCATCATAGCAGTCACAGAAACGAAACTCACTGAGACAATAACAGATGCAATCTTCCCACCAGGATATCAGATCCTGAGGAAAGACAGGAGCAGAGGGGGAGGGGGGTTGCACTGTTAGTAAAACACAGATGGAAATTTGAGGAAATGAAAGGCATGGACGAGACTGGAGAAACAGAACACATAGTAGGTGCACTTCAGTCTAGGGAACACAAGGTAGTCATTGCAGTGATGTATAATCCACCACAGAACTGCAGGAGGCCAAGAGAGGAATATGAAGAGAGTAACAGAGCAATGGTGGACACAATGGCTGAGGTGGCAAGAAGAGCTCACTCGAGCAGAGCAAACTTACTGGTTATGGGCGATTTCAATCACAGGGAGATCGATTGGGAAAACCTGGAGCCACACAGGGCTCCCGAAACATGGAGAGCCAAGATGATGGATGTGGTACTGGAAAACCTCATGCATCAACATGTTAGGGATACTACCAGAGAGAGAGGGGAGGATGAACCAGCAAGACTGGACCTTGTGTTCAGCCTGAGTAGTTCAGACATTGAAGACATCGCATATGAGAGGCCCCTAGGAGCTAGTGACCACGTGGTTCTGTGCTTTGAATACAAAGTAGACTTACAACTGGAGAGAGTAACAGGAGTTGAGTGGGAAAAGCCAGACTATAAACGAGGGGACTACATAGGTTTGAGGAACTTCCTGCAAGATGTTCAGTGGGACAGAACTGGTAGGAAAGTCGGTAAATGAAATGATGGAATACGTAACAACAAAATGCAAGGAGGCAGAGGAAAGGCTTGTTCCCAAGGGCAACAGAAACGAGCCCCTGGCTTATCTGACGGTGTAAGGAGGCAAAAACCAAGTGCAATAGAGAATGGAAAAAGTACAGAAGGCGAAGAACACAGTAAAATAAGGAGATTGGTAGAAGAGCCTGGAACGAGTATGCACAGGTAAGGAGAGAGGCACAGCGACAGTATGAAAATAACATAGCATCGAAAGTCAAGCCTAACCCGAAACTGCTGTACAGCCACATCAGGAGGAAGTCAACATTCAGAGACCAGGTGATCAGGCTGAGGAAAGAAGGTGGGGAACTCACAAGAAATGATCACGAGGTATGCAAGGAGTTCAACATGAGATTTAAGGAAGTATTTACAGTAGAGACAGGAATGGCTCTGAGAAGACAGAACATAGGGGAACACCAACAGGGAATATACCAACACGTGCTGGATGACATACAAACAACGGAGGAGGAGGTGCAGAAGCTAAGTGACCTCGATACCTCAAAGGCGAGGGGCTCGGACAACATCTCCCCGTAGGTCCTTAGAGAAGGAGCAGACACTGTGCATGCCACTAACCACAATCTTCAATACATCCCTTGAAACTGCACAACTACCTGAGGTATGGAAGACGGCAAATGTAGTCCCCATTTTTAAGAAAGGAGAGAGAAACGAGGCACTAAACTACAGACCAGTGTCTCTGACGTGTATAGTATGCAAAGTCATGGAGAAAATTATCAGGAGGAGAGTGGTGAAGCACCTGGAACGAAACAAGATTATAAACAACAACCAGCACAGATTCACGGAAGGAAAATCCTATGTCACAAACCTTCTGGAGTTTTATGACAATGCAACAGAAGTATGATACGAGAGAGAGGGGTAGGTTGATTGCATTTTCCTGGACTGCAGGAAGGCCTTCGACACAGTTCCTCACAGGAGATTAGTGCAGAAGCTGGTGGATCAGGCGTACACCTCTGTCAGCACACACCTCTGTCAACACACACCACCTCTGTCAACACACCTCTGTCAGCATACACCTCTGTCCACACACACCTGTCACCACCCATCTCTGTCAGCACACGCCTGTCAGCACACACCTGTCAGCACACACCTCTGTCAGCACATACCTCTGTCAGCACACACTTCTGTCACCACTCACCTCTGTCAACACACCTGTCAGCATACACCTCTGTCAGCAAACACCTCTGTCAGCACACACCTATGTCAGAACACACCTGTCACCACCCACCTCTGTCAGCACACACCTCTGTCAGCACACACCTCTGTCACCAGCCACCCCTGTCAGCACACACCTGTCACCACACACAACTACCAACACTTCTTTACCTTCAAACACAGTTGCAAAGTACCACTACAAGACTAACACATTCTCCATTGAATGTTCTTCACAACATTTCATTGCTAACAGATAACGTTCACAACAGACTTCGTTCAACACAATTCTTCACCTGTACTGCTACACATATCTTTCCCTCGTAACCTCTAACTTCATTTCATTCCACTTCTTCGTACAGCATTTAAAGGCTTTGTATATTAATATTACTAGATAGTTAGTTGACAGACAGCAACTACACTGGGAAGTACTACCCTCCTGTCATATGAGTAAATCATGGGTAGCACGTTGATAGACAGCAACTACACTGGGAGGTACTACCCTCCTGTCATATGAGTAAATCATGGGTAGCACGTTGATAGACAGCAACTACACTGGGAGGTACTACCCTCCTGTCATATGAGTAAATCATGGGTAGCACGTTGATAGACAGCAACTACACTGGGAGGTACTACCCTCCTGTCATATGAGTAAATCATGGGTAGCACGTTGATAGACAGCAACTACACTGGGAGGTACTACCCTCCTGTCATATGAGTAAATCATGGGTAGCACGTTGATAGACAGCAACTACACTGGGAGGTACTACCCTCCTGTCATGAGTGAATCATGGGTAGCACGTTGATAGACAGCAACTACACAGGGAGGTACTACCCTCCTGTCATATGAGTAAATCATGACGTTGATAGACAGCAACTACACTGGGAGGTACTACCCTCCTGGTAGCACGTTGATAGACAGCCTACACTGGGAGGTACTATCCTGTCATGAGTAAATCATGGGTAGCACGTTGATAGACAGCAACTACACTGGGAGGTACTACCCTCCTGGGAGGTACACGTTGATAGACAGCCTACACTACTACCCTCCTGTCACATGGGTAGCACGTTGATATACACCGGGAGGTACTACCCTCCTGTCATATGAGTAAATCATGGGTAGCACGTTGATAGACAGCAACTACACTGGGAGGTACTACCCTCCTGTCATGAGTAAATCATGGGTAGCACGTTGATAGACAGCAACTACACTGGGAGGTGCTACCCTCCTGTCACATGAGTGAATCATGGGTACCAGGTTGACAGCAACTACACTGGGAGGTATTACCCTCCTGTCATGAGTAAATCATGGGTAGCACGTTGATAGACAGCAACTACACTGGGAGGTGCTACCCTCCTGTCACATGAGTGAATCATGGGTACCAGGTTGACAACAACTACACAGGGAGGTGCTACAATCCTGCCATATTTTTTTTATATTTTATTTAAAAAACACAGTATACATGTAATTTATACATAATTGACTTAAAACACAGTATATATGTGTGGCACACATATTTGATTTAAAATAAAAAACGTGATAACTTTATATAAGACAACCACATATATATAACTAAACAGAGGACTACCGGATCAATACCTTAAACACCAGATAACTATGTAACAAAACCTGACAGTCTTATTCATATTGTGTATGAAATTTTATATACAAAAGGAATGTCATATAAACTAATGCAATGGTACTATGGGTATATAAAAAAATTTATATACATATAAACTAATACATTGCACACTCAATGGTACTATGGTTATATAAAATAACTATCAGAAACCTACATCACTCTTGAAATTGAAACATGGTGTTCTTTATTTTTGGTTTTGTATATATTGAAAAAGGAATCAAAATATGCAAAAAGCCTTTAATAATTAACATAAGACTTTTACAGATCTAGCATGTATGATTACATATGAGGAAACACTAAGACACCTAATACCCCGACCAACCCCATATTTAGTTTCTCAAACTAATTATAAACTCACAAAAAAATATACCTTACTTGTATAAGTGATATTAGTAAAGGTGCTTAATTAAACATCAACTGACTATATGCACCATAAATGATAAAAATAAATACATGTGAAATCACTGGGTGACAGAACAACATATCCCACAAAAGCTGCTGCCTGAGGAACTTGAATGTCCAAAGATTACAATATAGGACATTATACATCTCAACCCCCCCCCCCTCACAGCGGTGACCGCTACTACATATACAAAAAAAATCTTAGGCAAATGAAACTGTTTGCCCTTCATCAAAATTTTACCACCATCACCAAAAGGTCTGCTTATGAACATTCCACTTAAAGGCCAGTATGACGTGTACTTTTAGCGGTGATATCAGCGAGGCTTCCGCTTACAAATGACTAAACAAAACCTAACGGGAATCCCAGGAAAGACCCAACATACTTCACCAAGCCCCGGCCATAGTCGGGAACCGGTTCAGCCTTGCAGAGGCTGGAACATATACTGAAAAATTGCTTTTTATCTGTATTATCAGAATGCATGACCATTTTAGGATTAATCCAAGATCTCAATTCCACACAACGCCACAACCATACACACACAAACGCACGTAACCATTCATAATACATACACATCACTCCCTAAAACCCGCCCTCTACCCTGAAGTCCCGAACATACCGTTTGGTGCTACCACGAGGGGGAGTCCAGCCCCCCGTTGCCTTACCCCACCCCCAGTTGCAGCAACCTTTGAACAGTAAGACTTCGATAGTTTGCAGGAAAACTATTATCCCAACTTCTACCATATATGAGTTTATTTCTGCAATACGTTCTGTAGATACCTGCCGCAATTGCCCTGATCCTAACTGATCCCCCGGTTTCCCGCATACCCCACGAGATATAGAGGAAATCAGCCACCACGTACATTATTGTTCTTCGTACCTCACTTGATACTCCACTAACGTCTAATGTTAAGGCCCGTAAGGTTGAGATAGTTCCCCCACTAAGAAAATCGAAAACCCGCCCCAACCACGAACGAACTTTGTCCAAGGTATCACAAAAGTAGACTGCATGAAAAGCTGTTTCTTCGAGACCGCAACGTAAGCAATCCGCCTCCCTTACCAAACCCATCCTATTTAAGACCGATTTTGATGCTAAAATCCCCATGACAAATCTGTACACCAATTCACGAACCCTTGGTGCCAAGTTAAGTTTACAAAATCCGTCCCATATTTCCCCCCAATTATACAGCGGAAATACAGATAATCCCTGTACAATTTCCCCACGACAACATATGCTGACCATTTGCCCCACCCGGATCCGTTGCACATTTCTCAACTTTAACAACAAACTCAGCATGTCCTCACACTCTATTAATCACCTGCTGCTCCACCATTTATGCATTTCGATCATTACCCGACCCACCCGGATGCCCTTCTCACCACCCACCCTGAGGAACCACTGCTTAACAAAGAGGGCCTTCACCTGTGGCCCCAAAGCCAAGAGACCTAAACCCCCATGACGAACATGGGTCATGACAACCTCCCGGCTTAACCAAGCTCTCCCGAAACCCCAAACACAACGTAAGACCCTTCTCTGCAGTTCCTGAATATCCAAGTCTCTTAAAGGGTACACCTCAGCCACACCCCATACTTTACTATAAACAAGTGTATTAACCACTACTGTCCTCTGTTGCAAAGATACATCCCCAGCTCTTAACCCCCGAAGTCGATCTAAAGCCTTGTTAACCACCAATTCAGAGTTCACCCTTCGGCCCTCCCTCTCATCTGCCATGTACACGATATCACATATTCTAAGTTGCACCACGACTGACCACCCATACTTTTCGCCCAACCCCCCTCCCCCACCCCACCCATGTACCCACCTCCAATAATTTCGATTTTGCTTTATTGACGCACATGCCAGACTTTGCCCCAAAAAACTCAACAATCCATCCCACGATCCACAAATCCTCCTCCCCTTTTAACAAAATCGTGGTATCATCTACGTACCCGACCACACGCGCTGCATGGTCACTGCTCCGCGTCCCACGCCTCAAACCACCATCCACCAGCTCATAAAAGGGGTTTTGCATGCAAGAAAAAAGCAGCTGGGAGAGGGGGCACCCTTGCCTCAAACCCCTTTCCATATGGACCGGCTGCCCCAATTTACCGTTTACCTGTACACGTATCATAGCCGAGACATACAAGGTATCAACCCATCTTACAATCTCCTCTCCAAAACCCTGCTTCAATAAAATAAGCCTCAATAAATCTCTATCAACACAGTCGTAAGCATTTTGCCAGTCAAGCCCGAGGACACCCCCCCCCCCTTGACATTCCTCCAAAAATTCCCTAATATGTACATGTCCGTCCCTCATGCTCCTACCTGGTATACCTAGCTGTCCCTCGTGAATAACCGACCCCATAACCTTCCTCATTCTTTTTCCTAAAACTTTTGCAAAGATTTTATAGTCCGAGCACATAAGAGATATTGCTCTATATGCACTCAGACCCCTCCCCCCTCCCTTTTTGGGCACCAAAACAACTACCCCCGTACTTTGCGACATACCTAACCTCCCCTCCATGAGCATGCAATTCAATACATCAACCAAACAATGCTTTACACTTCCCCAATGCACCCTATAAAAATCATTCGAAATGCCATCTATACCTGGTGCCTTTCCTTTACTCATACTACAAATCGCCTCCTCTACCTCCTCCACTCGAATTCTACCTTCTAGTACCGTTCTATCCCTGTCACTTATAACTTTTCTGAAATCCCTCCCCACCAGGCCACTCGCATGGACCCCCCCTACTCCCCGTCGATGCTTTTCCTCAAACCATAGATCAGCATAAAAACTCATGCTGTGCGTGGAGAGGAGAACTTGACCTGGCAGGTAACCACCCAAACCCGTGCATACTTCCAATTGCAAGAGGGACGTCGCCTGTTGTTTGACCCTACATTTGCGCAAGACACAACCGGAAAGTTTGTCACCCCAGAGCACTTCTTCCATACCTGCTCTGACTCAAACCACATTAAAACGTTTATTGTGAATTTCTGCAAGTTGACTACGAAGATGTTCAATGTCGTCATACCTACTACTTCCACCCCCCACATAGTAATCATTTAACTGCCCCTCCAAATAGTTTTGTAGCCCAAACCTCCACCTTGCCTCCTCCTTTCCCCACTTCTTACAATAACTCACTATTCCGGGTTTGGCACGCATTTCCCACCATTCCAACAAACATTCATCTGCCCTTCACATTTCCCAGATACTCTTCCACCAACCCTGAAAAGCGGACCCATCCCCTTGCCCCTCCAAGAGCCGCCCATTCAGTTTCCAATACCCTGAATAAACCCTGATCATTCCATCCCAGTCCAAGTCCGCTAGCACTGCACGGTGATCGGAAAACCCCAGATCAAGGGTCTGTACGCACCCAACTCGAATACCTTGTGTTGCATAAATCCTATCCAGACGAGCTGCGTAGCCTCTGTGCACAAACGTATGTTCCACCCCCACCCACCCCTCCCCACTACATCATAAACCCCTGCATCCCCAAGCAGATTTCTCAGGACAGGTAGAACGCACCCCGTCCCCCTTGGCTCAACATCCCCATGGCGGATAATGCAATTCCAATCCCCACCTAAGACCGAAATTAAAGGCAAACCCCGAATGTGAAATGTTAAACCCTCCCTCACAAAGTCTATTTAAACTTTAGAGTTACTGTCCACTGGCGTATAAACTCCGATAAAACAAACTCTAACGCCACCCCAATACCCATCCACCCTTACCACCCATCCATCTCCCCCCTCCTCCCATCCCAAGACGCTCCAAGGGCTGGACTCCTTCACCGCTATAGCCACCCCACCCTTTAATTTTAAAGAATTACTCACAAACATTCGGTAGCCTTTCAACCGTAGCTCTCTACCAAATTTATAATTATGTTCTTGCATGAAACATACATCCACATCGTAACGACGCAAAAACCACTCCATCCATACTTTTTTAACTTCCGTCCTTAGGCTATTGGCATTGATAGTAACATGCTTGAATTTACAAAAAAGGTGGTTTACATCTGTTTTTTGGGTCTTTCCTGTTCCCACACGCACATTAGACAGCCTGTCTTTGTCCTTCGGCTTCTCGAGACCCCCCCCTCCCCCTGTACTCTACCCTTATACTGGGACCACGATTTCCTCCCCGGGCGCTGTCCTGGTTGACGTCAAGACATCATCCATATCCGACGCTCCCTCCGATCTTTTGCGGGAGCTGCCATCCACATGCATCTCCTCGCTAGACGAAGCCTCCTGATGAACCTCCACCACCACCTCATGCATCCGTACGAACGTGGTTTTGTCCTGCATTTCCATGTTAGGGGATTCCTCAATCGTTAACTCATGACACGCCGTCGAAACAACAGGACCATGTTCTTTTCCATCTAGAATGTCCTGCAACACGTCTTCCAGCAACTTATCCTGTGGCAAAACCTCAGGCCTCACAGGATCCACTGTAAGCGTGGGCACGGTCAATGCATCCACTGACAGGGTGGCACACATCGTAGACTGCGTGTCCTCCTGTTGCATCTCGTCACTCCAATGCCTGGGAACTTGCCCAGCTGAGGTACCAGGCTCAGTCACGAAAGCCTCAGCCCGTAGGCCCACAGGTGAATTGTCCCGTGAGTGGACAACCAGTCGACGGGGGCACTGGGCAGCCATATGCTCAAAAGAGTTGCATAGTCTGCAAGTCTTCCTTTGGCCCGCGTAATGAACAAAACCTGGGTCCTATATGTCTCCAGACATACGTAAGAGGGAATCGACTGGCGGAGCGTCATCTTGATGGTGAAGGAGCCCTCTGGGAACCCCTCGTATGGGCCCTCTCTCCACACTCCCTTGGTCGCTGCATGCACCGTTCCGTATCTGCCAAAAACATCCCGCAGATCGTACTCCTCCACCTCAAAAGGCACGTTTCTCACCTTGACCCAGGTGACATACGTCGACACGTTATATAGACACACTTCCACAGCTGAATTCACCACCATTCTCCTTTCTTGAAAAGTTTCCACAATCTTGTTGTAGAAGCCGGCATTCACGAATTTTATAAACATCCTTGACATCCCATTCAAAGCTACGCCATATAATTCTTCATTGGGGATGCCGTAGACGTCACGTATAATGCATGGCATCAATGTATGCATTGTAGAAACACTGAGGGAGCCTTGTGTGAATGCGACACAGACCGTGTTTACTCTCCTGCCTTGACAGTCCGCCATCTTGTGACTTGTAGAGGTCTCTGAAAACTGCGCAGAAATCAGTTGATTCAGGAGCTACTGCGCAGCTGTCCACATGGCCCGAGAGCGATGAGGACAATGCCTGTCATATTAGTGAATAATTGGTAACAGGTTGACAGACAGCAACTACACTGGGAGGTGCTACCCTCCTGTCATATGAGTGAATCATGGGTAGCAGGTTGATAGACAACAACTACACTGGGAGGTGCTACCTGGAGTTTACCTGGAGAGAGTTCCGGGGGTCAACGCCCCCGCGGCCCGGTCTGTGACCAGGCCTCCTGGTGGATCAGAGCCTGATCAACCAGGCTGTTACTGTTGGCTGCACGCAAACCAACGTACGAGCCACAGTCCGGCTGGTCAGGAACCGACTTTAGGTGCTTGTCCAGTGCCAGCTTGAAGACTGCCAGGGGTGTGTTGGTAATCCCCCTTATGTATGCTGGGAGGCAGATGAACAGTCTCGGGCCCCTGACACTTATTCTATGGTCTCTTAACGTGCTAGTGACACCCCTGCTTTCCATTGGGGGGATGTTGCATCGTCTGCCAAGTCTTTTGCTTTCGTAGTGAGTGATTTTCATGTGCAAGTTCGGTACTAGTCCCTCTAGGATTTTCCAGGTGTATATAATCATGTATCTCTCCCGCCTGCATTCCAGGGAATACAGGTTCAGGAACCTCAAGCGCTCCCAGTAACTGAGGTGTTTTATCTCCGTTATGCATGCCGTGAAGGTTCTCTGTACATTTTCTAGGTCAGCAATTTCACCTGCCTTGAAAGGTGCTGTTAGTGTGCAGCAATATTTCAGCCTAGATAGAACAAGCGACCTGAAGAGTGTCATCATGGGCTTGGCATCCCTAGTTTTGAAGGTTCTCATTATCCATCTTGTCATTTTTCTAGCAGATGCGATTGATACAATGTTATGGTCTTTGAAGGTGAGATCCTCCGACATGATCACTCCCAGGTCTTTGACGTTGGTGTTTCGCTCTATTTTGTGGCCAGAATTTGTTTTGTACTCTGATGAAGATTTAATTTCCTCGTGTTTGCCATATCTGAGTAATTGAAATTTCTCATCGTTAAACTTCATATTGTTTTCTGCAGCCCACTGAAAGATTTGATGTCCGCCTGGAGCCTTGCAGTGTCTGCAATGGAAGACACTGTCATGCAGATTCGGGTGTCATCTGCAAAGGAAGACACGGTGCTGTGGCTGACATCCTTGTCTATGTCGGATATGAGGATGAGGAACAAGATGGGAGCAAGTACTGTGCCTTGTGGAACAGAGCTTTTCACCGTAGCTGCCTCGGACTTTACTCTGTTGACTACTACTCTCTGTGTTCTGTTTGTGAGGAAATTATAGATCCATCTACCAACTTTTCCTGTTATTCCTTTAGCACGCATTTTGTGCGCTATTACGCCATGGTCACACTTGTCGAAGGCTTTTGCAAAGTCTGTATATATTACATCTGCATTCTTTTTGTCTTCTAGTGCATCTAGGACCTTGTCGTAGTGATCCAATAGTTGAGACAGACAGGAGCGACCTGTTCTAAACCCATGTTGCCCTGGGTTGTGTAACTGATGGGTTTCTAGATGGGTGGTGATCTTGCTTCTTAGGACCCTTTCAAAGATTTTTATGATATGGGATGTTAGTGCTATCGGTCTGTAGTTTTTTGCTGTTGCTTTACTGCCCCCTTTGTGGAGTGGGGCTATGTCTGTTGTTTTTAGTAACTGTGGGACGACCCCCGTGTCCATACTCCCTCTCCATAGGATGGTAAAAGCTCGTGATAGGGGCTTCTTGCAGTTCTTGATGAACACGGAGTTCCATGAGTCTGGCCCTGGGGCAGAGTGCATGGGCATGTCATTTATCGCCTGTTCGAAGTTACTTGGCGTCAGGATAACATCAGATAGGCTTGTGTTAACCAAATTCTGTGGCTCTCTCATAAAAAATTCATTTTGATCTTCGACTCTCAGTCTGGTTAGCGGCTTGCTAAAAACTGAGTCATACTGGGACTTGAGTAGCTCACTCATTTCCTTGCTGTCATCTGTGTAGGACCCATCTTGTTTAAGTAGGGGCCCAATACTGGACGTTGTTCTCGACTTTGATTTGGCATAGGAGAAGAAATACTTTGGGTTTCTTTTGATTTCATTTATGGCTTTTAGTTCTTCCTGTGATTCCTGACTCCTATGAGATTCTTTTAGCTTAAGTTCGATGCTTGCTATTTCTCTGACCAGTGTCTCCCTACGCCTTTCAGATATATTGACCTCTTTTAGCCGCTCTGTTATTCTTTTCCGTCGCCTGTAAAGGGAGCGCCTGTCCCTTTCTATTTTACATCTACTCCTCCTTTTTCTTAGAGGAATAAGCCTTGTGCATACATCGAGTGCCACCGAGTTAATCTGTTCTAGGCATAAGTTGGGGTCTGTGTTGCTTAGTATATCTTCCCAGCTTATATCAGTTAGGATTTGGTTTACTTGGTCCCACTTTATGTTTTTGTTATTGAAGTTGAATTTGGTGAACGTTCCCTCGTGACTAATCTCATTATGTCGGTCTGGGGCTCCACCCATACATGTCTGAACCTCAATCTGAGTATATTGTTTTTGATATGGTGACATTTCGTATCAGATCATCATTGTTAGTGAAGATGAGGTCTAGTGTATTCTCCAGTCTAGTAGGCTCTATTATTTGCTGGTTTAAATTGAATTTTGTGCAGAGATTTAAAAGCTCGTGTGAGTGTGAGTTTTCATCAGAGCTGCGTCCTGGTGTTATTACTGCAACAATATTATTTGCTATATTCCTCCATTTTAGGTGTCTTAAGTTGAAATCTCCCAGGAGCAAGATGTTGGGTGCAGGAGCTGGCAGATTTTCCAGACAGTGGTCAATTTTTAACAGCTGTTCCTGGAATTGCTAGGATGTTGCATCCGGAGGCTTGTAGACTACCACAATGACTAGGTTTTGGTTCTCGATCTTTACTGTTAAAACTTCCACTACATCATTTGAGGCATTCAGCAGTTCTGTGCAAACAAGCGACTCTGCAATGTACAGGCCAACCTTCCCCCCCTTTTGCCTGTTCACTCTGTCGCATCTGTATAGGTTGTAACCTGGGATCCATATTTCGTTGTCCAAGTGATCCTTTATGTGGGTCTCAGTGAAAGCCGCGAACATTGCCTTTGCCTCTGCAAGCAGTCCACGGATGAAAGGTATTTTGTTGTTTGTTGCTGGCTTTAGACCCTGTATATTTGCAAAGAAGAATGTTATCGGACTGGTGGTATTGTTGGTACTGGGGGGGGATTTTTTTTCCGGCATTAGTATCTGTATCTGTTGGTTTGGAGTGGAGGCCATCGACTGTGGTTCCACTCCAGGAATGACTGGATTTGGTGTACGATTTCTGCCATTTCCTGCCAGTTTGTTTTTCTTCCTGGCACTAAAAAACCTCTCCCTCTTGAGTGGCTGTGGCTACCCAGGTTTTTCCATGGCCTGGATGCTTTGTATCTTTTTGTCCCCTTTTAGATAGTAATAATAATAATAATAATCTTTATTTACTACAAGTACATGTACATGGTATACAGTCCTAGCTGACAACAATGACAAACTACTACATAGAAAGCCACTTGTTATGCTGAGCATCTCGGGCAAATTAGGTCAGTGTCCCAGGATGCGACCCACACCAATCGACTAACACCCAGGTACCCATTTTACTGATGGAGAACATAGACAACAGGTGGAAAGAAACACGCCCAATGTTTCTACTCTGGCTGGGAATTGAACCCAGGCCCTCGCCGTGTGAAGCGAGAGCGTTAACCACCAGGCCTGGCAATTTAAGTTATAGCACAGTCTTTCCTGTACTGAAGAGGGGCATATTTCAGGGTGAAAAAGCTTACAGGAAGAGAGTTTGCATTTTCCTGTTGTCATATGGGCACGGCATTTTCTAGGGTGGTCATAGTTGCACGTCCCTACCCTGGGTTATCCTGGGTGACTACCCCTCCCTACCCTGTGTTATCCTGGGTGGCTAACCCTCCCATGCCTGCAGATACCAAGTGCATAGTATGTCCTACCCTCCTGTCACATGAGTGAATCATGGGTAGCAGGTTGATAGACAGCAACTACACAGGGAGGTGCTACCCTCCTGTCATATGAGTGAATCATGGGTAGCAGGTTGATAGACAGCAACTACACAGGGAGGTGCTACCCTCCTGTCACATGAGTATGAAGAGAAATCCTGAAAAACATTTTTATTCTATATTGTCGTTGTTTATCTTTCTAACTGGTGAACGTGTAAGTTAGCAGTGAGGTACACTACCTCCTTGCTTGATAACCGCGCCTCACGTGCAGGGAGGTACACTACCTCCTTGCTTGATAACCGCGCCTCACGTGCAGGGAGGTACACTACCTCCTTGCTTGATAACCGCGCCTCACGTGCAGGGAGGTACACTACCTCCTTGCTTGATAACCGCGCCTCACGTGCAGGGAGGTACACTACCTCCTTGCTTGATAACCGCGCCTCACGTGCAGGGAGGTACACTACCTCCTTGCTTGATAACCGCGCCTCACGTACAGGGAGGTACACTACCTCCTTGCTTGATAACCGCGCCTCACGTGCAGGGAGGTACACTACCTCCTTGCTTGATAACCGCGCCTCACGTGCAGGATAACCGAGGTACACTACCTCCTTGCTTGATAACCGCGCCTCACGTGCAGGGAGGTACACTACCTCCTTGCTTGATAACCGCGCCTCACGTGCAGGGAGGTACACTACCTCCTTGCTTGATAACCGCGCCTCACGTGCAGGGAGGTACACTACCTCCTTGCTTGATAACCGCGCCTCACGTGCAGGGAGGTACACTACCTCCTTGCTTGATAACCGCGCCTCACGTGCAGGGAGGTACACTACCTCCTTGCTTGATAACCGCGCCTCACGTGCAGGGAGGTACACTACCTCCTTGCTTGATAACCGCGCCTCACGTGCAGGGAGGTACACTACCTCCTTGCTTGATAACCGCGCCTCACGTGCAGGGAGGTACACTACCTCCTTGCTTGATAACCGCGCCTCACGTGCAGGGAGGTACACTACCTCCTTGCTTGATAACCGCGCCTCACGTGCAGGGAGGTACACTACCTCCTTGCTTAATAACCGCGCCTCACGTGCAGGGGTACACTACCTCCTTGCTTGATAACCGCGCCTCACGTGCAGGGAGGTACACTACCTCCTTGCTTGATAACCGCGCCTCACGTGCAGGGAGGTACACTACCTCCTTGCTTGATAACCGCGCCTCACGTGCAGGGAGGTACACTACCTCCTTGCTTGATAACCGCGCCTCACGTGCAGGGAGGTACACTACCTCCTTGCTTGATAACCGCGCCTCACGTACAGGGAGGTACACTACCTCCTTGCTTGATAACCGCGCCTCACGTGCAGGGAGGTACACTACCTCCTTGCTTGATAACCGCGCCTCACGTGCAGGGAGGTACACTACCTCCTTGCTTGATAACCGCGCCTCACGTGCAGGGAGGTACACTACCTCCTTGCTTGATAACCGCGCCTCACGTGCAGGGAGGTACACTACCTCCTTGCTTGATAACCGCGCCTCACGTGCAGGGAGGTACACTACCTCCTTGCTTGATAACCGCGCCTCACGTACAGGGAGGTACACTACCTCCTTGCTTGATAACCGCGCCTCACGTACAGGGAGGTACACTACCTCCTTGCTTGATAACCGCGCCTCACGTACAGGGAGGTACACTACCTCCTTGCTTGATAACCGCGCCTCACGTGCAGTGAGGTACACTACCTCCTTGCTTGATAACCGCGCCTCACGTGCAGGGAGGTACACTACCTCCTTGCTTGATAACCGCGCCTCACGTGCAGGGAGGTACACTACCTCCTTGCTTGATAACCGCGCCTCACGTGCAGGGAGGTACACTACCTCCTTGCTTGATAACCGCGCCTCACGTACAGGGAGGTACACTACCTCCTTGCTTGATAACCGCGCCTCACGTGCAGGGAGGTACACTACCTCCTTGCTTGATAACCGCGCCTCACGTACAGGGAGGTACACTACCTCCTTGCTTGATAACCGCGCCTCACGTGCAGGGAGGTACACTACCTCCTTGCTTGATAACCGCGCCTCACGTGCAGGGAGGTACACTACCTCCTTGCTTGATAACCGCGCCTCACGTACAGGGAGGTACACTACCTCCTTGCTTGATAACCGCGCCTCACGTGCAGGGAGGTACACTACCTCCTTGCTTGATAACCGCGCCTCACGTGCAGGGAGGTACACTACCTCCTTGCTTGATAACCGCGCCTCACGTGCAGGGAGGTACACTACCTCCTTGCTTGATAACCGCGCCTCACGTGCAGGGAGGTACACTACCTCCTTGCTTGATAACCGCGCCTCACGTGCAGGGAGGTACACTACCTCCTTGCTTGATAACCGCGCCTCACGTATCCTGGGCGGCTAACCCTCCCTACCTTGGGTTATCCTGATTGGCTAACCCTCCCTACCCTGGGTTATCCTAGGAGGTTAACCCTCCCTATCCTGGGTAGCTAACCCTCCCTACCTTGGGTTATCCTGAGTAGCTAACCCTCCCTACCCTGGGTTATCCTGGGTGACTAACCCTCCCTACCCTGGGTTATCCAGGGTGACTAACCCTCCCTACCCTAGGTTATCCTGGGTGACTAACCCTCCCTACCCTGGGTTATCCTGGGTGGCTAACCCTCCCTACCCTGGGTTATCCTGGGTGGCTAACCCTCCCTACCCTGGGTTATCCTGGGTGGCTAACCCTCCCTACCCTGGGTTATCCTAGGAGGTTAACCCTCCCTATCCTGGGTAGCTAACCCTCCCTACCTTGGGTTATCCTGAGTAGCTAACCCTCCCTACCCTGGGTTATCCTAGGATGTTAACCCTCCCTATCCTGGGTAGCTAACCCTCCCTACCTTGGGTTATCCTGGGTGGCTAACCCTCCCTACCCTGGGTTATCATGGGTGGCTAACCCTTCCTACCTTGGGTTATCCTGGGTGGCTAACCCTCCCTACCCTGGGTTATCCTGGGTGGATAATCCTCCCTACCCTGAGTTATCCTGGGTGGCTAACACTCCTTACCCTGGGTTATTCTGGGTGGCTAGTACTCCCTACCCTGGGTTATCCTGCGTGACTAACCCTCCCTACCCTGGGTTATCCTGGGTGGCTAACCCTCCCTACCCTGGGTTATCCTGGGTGGCTAACCCTCCCTACCCTGGGTTATCCTGGGAGGCTAACCCTCCCTACCTTGGGTTATCCTGAGTGGCTAACCCTCCCTACCCTGGGTTATCCTGGGTGACTACCCCTCCCTACCCTGTGTTATCCTGGGTGGCTAACCCTCCCTACCCTGGGTTATCCTGCGTGACTAACCCTCCCTACCCTGGGTTATCCTGGGAGGCTAACCCTCCCTACCTTGGGTTATCCTGAGTGGCTAACCCTCCCTACCCTGGGCTGTCCTGGGTGGCTAACCCTCCCTACCCTGGGTTATCCTGGGAGGCTAACCTTCCCTCTACCTTGGGCTATCCTGAGTGGCTAACCCTCCCTACCTTGGGTTATCCTGGCTGGCTAACCCTCCCTACCTTGGGTTCTCCTGGGCGGCTAACCTTCCCTACCCTGGGCTATCCTGGGTGGCTAACCCTCCCTATCCTGGGTTATCCTGGGTGGCTAACCATCCCAACCCTGGGTTATCCTGGGTGGCTAACCCTCCCTACCCTGGGTTATCCTGGGCGGTTAGTCCTCCCTACCCTGGATTATCCTGCGTGACTAACCCTCCCTACCCTGCGTTATCCTGGGTGGCTAATCCTCCCTACCCTGGGTTATCCTGGGTGACTACCCCTCCCTACCCTGGGTTATCCTGAGTGGCTAATGCTCCCTACCCTGGGTTATCCAGGGTGGCTAACCCTCGCTACCCTGGGTTATCCTGGGTGGCTAACCCTCCCTACCCTGGATTATCCTGGGTGGCTAACCCTCCCTACCCTGGGTTTTCCTGGGTGGCTAACCCTCCCTACCCTAGGTTATCTTGAGTGACTAACCCTCTCTACCCTGGGTGACTAACCCTCTCTTCCCTGGGTGACTAACCTCCCTATCCTCGGTTAACCTGAGTGACTAACCCTCCCTACCCTGGGTTATCCTGGGTGACTAGGCCTCCCTATCCTGGGTGACTCTCCCTCCCTACCCTGGGTTATCCAGGGTAATATACACTTGGAAAATCCTAGAGAGATTAGTGCCAAACTTGCACACGAATATCACTCCCCATGAAAGCAAAACTCGGCAGAAGATGCAACATTCCCCAGTGAAAACCAGGAGCGCCACGAGTACACTGAGACAAAACATTAAGTGTCAGGTGCCAAAGACTATTCAACTGCCTCCCAGCATACATAAGGGGATTACCAGTAGACCCCTGGTTGTCTTCAAGAAGGCACTGAACAGGCACCTAAAGTCAGTACCTGACCAGCCGTGATATGGTTCGTACGTCAGTTTGCGAGCGGCCAGCAGCAACAGCCTGGTTGATCAGGCCCTGATCCACCACGAGGCCTGGTTTCAGGCCGGGCCGCGGGGGCGTTGACCTCCAAAACCCTCTCCAGGTATACTCCAGGTACTGCTGGGAATCGAACCTGGACCCTCAGCATGTGAAGCGAGAGCTTTGCCTACCAGGCCACGAGCCACTTAAAAACCCCTTGTTACGCAGAGCATTTCGTGCAAATTAGGTTAATTTTGTCCCCAGGATGCAACCCACACCAGTCGACTAACACTCAGGTACTGACAGGTGAACATAGACAGCAGGTGTCTTAAGGAAAGGAGACACGTGAAACTAGACCTGTTCCTTGGTTTAAGACACTCTCCATTAAAGGAACAGAGATCATACAGCGCCTGAGAAACCAGTGGTAATGAGCTCTGATCTCAAGGGGAGAGTAACTCCAATTCCCTGAATCAAGAGACCTTTACCAGCCTCTAGGCACGTTCCCTTGAAGGGATTATCATGAACCGTGCCAGTGCAACACTAGGCCATCAACAAAGAACATTCTCTGCAATTTAATTCTCATAACACAATTGCAATTGATCATTTCCTCACGAAAATGCAAGAGAAATCAATGTTGCAAATGTCATAACGTCGTACGTAAACAGTGTGCAAGTAAAGATTCATTCTAAAACAATAACAGAGAAATGAATTACGTTAAGGGGGATATGACCGCAGTCACTCCCAATATCTGGCTGCGAGTACAAAAAAAAAAAAGATGGATGTGTTTGTTATGAAGATACTTGTGTCCTTGGTGATCTTATTGCATTCCTCTCACTTTTATGGATGTTCTTTCAGGAAATCTTTGGATCTTTTCCAGTATCTGCACACCAGGTGTGGGTTGGTGAAGTCACACGTTGTTAAACAATCTTTTTTTGAGAGCTCTACTGAGAGAGAGAAGCTGTCGCAATAAAAGCTTGTTCTGCAAAGCGTATCTCAGTATTGTCGGCAGAGCGCCACTTGGATGCAGGTGTGGGCGACATGCTCGGGGGTCGCATACTGTGCCACAAGATGAACCAAAAATAAGTTGTGTATAATGTCCAAAATGAATGATAATGGTGATGAAAACAGTGCTTTGATTAGCTAAATCTTGCAGACGCTGTTAAATGTTCATATATAATTCCTGGTACAATACTTATTCCCACATCTTTCTGTGTGCATGTTACAGCATCTCTCCTTGTAGCAAGGCAGATGACTGCAACATTCCTTTCACTAATTATGAACTTGATGCAGCACTAACTAAGGGCAACTCCACGTCGCCTGGTGAGGATGGTATTACTTACAACATACTCAGATTGTTGTGTCGAGTACCAGGTAATCCTTTACTTGAATTATATAACATGAGCTATGTAACTGGGGAGCTCCCTAAATCATAGACCAATAGCCTCAGTATTCCCATTCCGAAGCCCAATCAACAAAACTCATTTCGCCCAATATCCCTTACTAGCTGCTTGTGTAAAACATTCGAAAGGATGATTCTTAATCGTCTTATGCACAGAATTAAGGAATTCTTGTCACCCCGGTTGCATGGCTTCATGCATGGAAGGAGTGTGCATCATTGCATTACCACCTTTCTCACTCTGCACACTGACAGCTCATACACTACGTTCCTTGACCTTAAATCCGCTTTTGATGTAGCCAACCGACATGTAATCATTAGTGAACTTGCCAGAATGGATGTTGGAGGATGGCTTCTCCGCTGGATTAAAGGTTACCTGTCCAACAGAAAGTCGTCTGTGATGTTCCAGGGACATAGAAGTGTAACTAAAGATTTTGAATTAGGAACCCCACAGGGAGGTGTGCTTAGTCCCACCCTTTTCAACATTTTGATTAATGCCTTACTTAATGCCATGCCTAGCCAGCCCCATCATTATATGGTTAGTTTTGCTGATGACATAATGATTCACACCACCGGATTCTCCAACACCCAAAACATTCTTAATCATGTACAAGCCTCGTGTCAGGACCTGGGGTTAATAATCTCAGGGGATAAAACAAAGATACTCAACAGGCGTCCTCCTCGGCAGAGAGGCACAGTTCGTCAGATCCAGTTGCATGATGGGTCTCTTCTAGAATATGTAAGCAGATACAGGTATCTAGGCTTTGAGGTTCCACTACTTGGACCTGTTGTAACGAGACTTTGTCGCCAATACAAAGAAAGGCTGAGAGCACTTAGAGTTGTGGCAGGTTTTCATCCCAGGTATGGTGCTAATGTTAAAATTGTGAAAATGATGTATCTTGCTTATATTAGATCATTGGTTGATTATGCGGCGCCACTACTTGCACTCGTGTCTGACTGGAAGCTTGGAGGGCTGGAAAAACTGCAAAACGAAGCAATGAGGATCATCCTAGGATGCCCTCGTACTGCCAAAATTTTAAATATGCGGAAAGAACTTAATATTCCAAGCATTAGATATCGTGTTACTGAAAGAAATATCCTTATTGGGATCAATATGCTTAGGCTAGCCCATTCAAACCCCTGCACAGAAGCCCTCCAAACTTTCCTCAGCACTGGTGAACATCCTTCCAGATGGATCGAAAAAACTGGAACCGACCTCCGCATGAACCAGCTACATGATCTATATCAAGTTAGACAACAGAGACATTTCCCTGCTCCATGGGATATTACCCCATTCCAAACTACCATTCCTCCATTTCCCCCCAAAACTCTTCTCAAAATCACAACCAAAGCTTCGTCTTGAAGCCAAACATGATGCCTTAAGCTGTATTGATAACTTAGTCACACAGAACACTCTTTCACAAATTATTTACGTCGATGGTTCTGTTCACCAGTCCACTGGTGCAGCTGGTAGTGCTGCTGTTGTCACACAGAGTGATGGCTCTCATAAAGAAATTGGAGCACGCATCAATAACTGGGCCTCTACCCTTCAAACAGAACTGTTTGCCATACTCCTTGCACTCAAATGTGTCCATGTATCTAAGGTTGACACTTTAATTGTAACTGATTCTCTGTCATCCATAAATGCTCTCAACTCATTAAGTATAAATTGTGGCATGCTTGTGTCAGAAGCCAGACATAGGTATGGTAAGATTGTGGACAGTGGAGTCAGAGTGCACATGCTCTGGATTCCATCTCACATTGGTCTTCAGATGCATGATAGAACTGATAAATTGGCTAAGCTGTATGCTTTCAAAGAGGGGGTAGATTACAATCTTGGGTTGTCAGTTAGCAGTTTGAGAACAATAATACGAAAAGAACTTCAAATGAACTTTATTGACTTAAGACTTAGGGAGATTGACACAAGTCAGTCCATCTATCATCATTCCATCATGCAGGAGGAGCCACATGTCTATGGCGCATCCAACAAGATTAGCAGACTCTTGGATGTCACTACTGCCCGGCTCCGGCTGGGTTACGAGTATCTTTGGCAGGTTAAATCACCACCACCAGATGTAGACCAAACGAAATGTAAACTTTGCCAGATGGACTATTGTCACACATTGCGTCATTATGTACTGGAGTGTGATCAAGTTAATGAATTTAGAAACAACTCACTCAGAAATGTTCAAGAAATGGCAAAGTATTTTATCCACAGTGGTATATTGCAGACCATTCTGGAGAAATACCCTGACTTTGCTAGCTGTAAATAATGCATTACCATGTGTGTGTGTGCGCGTGCGTGTGTGTGTGTGTGTGTGTGTGTGTGTGTGTGTGTGTGTGTGTGTGTGTGTGTGTGTGTGTGTGTGTGTGTGTGTGTGTGTGTGCGTGTGTGGGTGTGGGTGTGTGTGAGGGTGTGTGTGAGGGTGTGTGTGTGGGTGTTGGTGTGTGTGTGTGTGGGTGTTGGTGTGTGTGTGTGTGTGTGTGGGTGTGTGGGTGTGCGTCCTTGAGTGTATGCATATATTTGTACGCTCGTGTGCACATGTCCGTGCGTGCGCCCTGGTGTGTGTATGTGTGCGCGCGCGCGCTAGTGTGGGTGTATGAACCACTTAATATTTGTATTTATAACTCATTACAATTGTGACCAGGTGTGGACGTATCAGTGGTTCATTACTTTGTAATTTGTTCATGACTGTAACCATGTATAGGAGTGAAGCTGATTCATTACCTCTGTAACTTGCCATGATTAGTGACCAGATCTACCTGGAGTTCATTACCTTTGTAACTAGTTCAGCTATCATAACTTTGGGGTCCAGTCACTGGACCCATTATGTACCTTTGTAATCTTTTGACTACGGCCCACAGGATGGGTATGGGGTTCATAATAAAGATATTAAACTAATATGTGTGTGTGTGTGTGTGTGTGTGTGTGTGTGTGTGTGTGTGTGTGTGTGTGTGTGTGTGTGTGTGTGTGTGTGTGTGTGTGTGTGTGTCTGTCTGTCTGTCTGTCTGTCTGTCTGTCTGTCTGTGTGTGTCTGTGTACTCACCTATTTGTGGTTGCGTGCGTGTGTGTGTGTGTGTGTGTGTGTGTGTGTGTGTGTGTGTGTGTGTGTGTGTGTGTCTGTGTACTCACCTATTTGTGGTTGCGTGCGTGCGTGTGTGTGTGTGTGTATGTATGTGTGCGTGTGTGTGTGTGTGTCTGTGTGTGTGTGTGTGTGTGTGTGTGTGTGTGTGTGTGTGTGTGTGTGTGTGTGTGTGTGTGTGTGTGTGTGTGTGTGTGTGTGACTCAACAATCAATATTTGCACCAGTAACTCATTACAGTTGTGACCGGGTGTAGAAGTGTGAATTGCTCATTACACTATAATTTGTTCATGATTGTAGCCATGTATAAACGTAAGTAACCATTCTACAGAATTCATTACCTTTGTAACTTGTGAGCTCATTACCTTTGTACCTAGTTCAGCTATCAAAACTTTGGGGCCCAGTCCCTGGACCCATTACGTACCTCTGTAATCTGTAAATACCTTTGTAACTAGTCATGATTGTGACCAGACCTACCTGGAGTTCATTACCTTTGTAAATTGTGAGTTCATTACCTTTGTAAATTGTGAGTTCATTACCTTTGTAAATTGTGAGTTCATTACCTCTGTAACTTGCTCAGCCATCAAAACTTTGGAGTACAGTCCCTGGACCAATTATGTACCTCTGTAATCTTTTGACTACCGCCCACAGGATGGGTATGGGGTGCATAATAAACATATTAAACTAACTCTCCTTGTAAGTTTTATGGTGCTCGCTCTGTTTCTCACTCTCTTATTGTCATTGTTTTGTAGTTACCAGGATTGAATATAAGTAGTCATCTTCCTAACTATGTTTCAGCTTGTTCAAGTTATCTTGGAGCTTCTCCTGGTCTTATCTTTCCTATTAACTTAATGATAAATTATACACAGTCCGTCAGCCTGGAGTCGACTCCAGGCTGACGGACTGATTACCTCAAACTCCCTGTGATCTTCACCATTCTTTGTACTGGACTGATGAAGCCACTGTGTGGCGAAACGTTTCCACAATAAAGATACCCAAGTGTTGCATATGTCTAATTTATCAGCTTGTCGTATCTCTGAACCACTTATCTATTACTTAATATCATCTACATAAAGCGTTACACAAGATTTAATTTCATTTGGCAGATCATTTATGTATATCAGAAACAGAAGGAATTAACTACTGATCCATGGCAAGACATTTCTTTCCATTATCCTCTGATCTCAATTTTGCAGATATTCCAGTATTCTCTTAAGTACCTTCAAGAACAAAAAGGTACAATACCTTAGTTTAATATCTTTATTATGCCCCCTCATGCCCATGGTGCGGGTGGTAGTCAAAAGATTACATAATCATAATGTGTCCAGGGACTGGGCCACAAGGTACGATATCGTAACTGCAACAATACACACCGAAAGGTCGTCATAAGCTTCTCTCTCGTATGTTCAGGTTATTTGTGTAAAGCACCTTCAATGTTGCTTATGTCTGCTCTTCCAGTCCATCATCATCCTCCTCCTGCATGGAATAACGTCTAGGAATACAAAGATACAACCAACTCATCCTTCTCTCTCACGCCTTATTTTCGTTATTGTTATAAAACTTTACAAGTTGCACGGGATAACATTATCATCTCTCGACTCATGCTGTTAAACCCATTTCTTCTCTCATTTTTATTATCTTGTAAATACTATGTTCAAAATGGTATAAAATACCGAAAGGTTGAAGATTAAAACATATGTGCAACATTTCGGTATCTTTATTGATGAAGTCTTTCGCCTACACTGTAGGCTTCTTCAGTCAAATACAGAGAGAGAAGGTATAGTAGTGAAATAATGATGATGTAATCAGTCCATCAACATTGAAGAAAAAGTATTTGAGGTGGTCAGTCCCTCAGCTGGAGAAGAGTTCAGCTCCATGGTCTGGAACGATATCGTTCCAGACCATGAGGTAAACTCTTCTCCATTCTGAGGTACTGACCACCTCAAAACTACGCCGTCAACAGTGATGGACTGATTACACCATCTTCACATCTCTACTGCTCCTGCAGACTCCTCTGTATTTGAGTGATGAAACCTATTATGTAGGCGAAAAGTTTCGGGATAAAGATACCTAACTGCTGCACATGTGTCTTACTTATCTAATCTAAATTTGAAGTTATCCAAATTTTTTACCTCCAATAACACTAACTCTGTTTCTGTCGATGTGTTTATCTTTGCTAAAGTGTTGTACATTTCTCCTCGCAATACCCAAGGTGACTGGTGCCAACGTTGGTATAAGCGGTCAGTTTCAGTTCCAACCTACCAAACATTCTCGGCGGTCCCTCACAGGTCCATCTCAAATCCAGCCTACCCAGCATTCTCCATCTTGACTCTCCACCCTATAAATACTCATGTATTTTTCACCCAGGTAGATATGTTTGTGATCTGATAAAGTCCACTGTGTGGGCGAAACGTAGTCAATAAAGGATTGCATTATACTGCACTTGTGTTTATTTTTCCATCCGTTGGTATAAACCTTGGAAATATAGAGATAATAGATACCCACAAATTGGTTTAGAAAGACACGTGAGTAAACACTTTCTGTGGAAAATACTGTATATTTTCCGAAAATACAGTGTATTTTGTATGTAAATTGATGGAATATATTGTAGTTAATAAAAATTAATTTGTAAATAAATACAGAACCAGCGAGAGTGGTGAGCGTAGCTGGGGAAGGAGAAACGCCATTGTTTTGAACTGGGCGAAGGAACATTAATGAAAATCGGAAGAATTTTCGTCGCTCTAGAGGTAAATTGTGTTTAAAATCTCTCAAATAGGAGCCGAAATTGTTGGATTTGCTGTCCTGCATAACAAGAACATTAGGTGAGTAGACAGGACAGTCAGGGAACCCCAGCTAAGTCATGTCTATTTATGTTGGAATTCTGGCCAGTATTTTCTTCATATTTTAGGCAGGGGTCTGTGTATGACACACCAAGTAATCTCCAGACAAATCGGTGTTTTATTATTATAAATTCTCCTTCAATGTATATGTAGTCATTTATTAAGTTTAACATACAGTCCACATATTTATATTAATGTTTACCAGAATTCCTGGAGATGTATATTTCATTTGAAATTAATATAGGTTCAGAGTGACTTGTGGAGATAGAAAGAGTGGAGTAGGCATCGAAGGGGGACATTTTTTTCGACCTAGAGTGTCCTAAAATTCCTACATGTCTCTGTAACCTTGATGAAGAATAATTATCTTTGTTACATTTATTAAATTACTGGTAATTTTAAATTTTTAGGTAATTTTAAATTTTCCACACTTTCAATCCTTTTGATCAAGGTCCCAGGACCGAAACGTTTTCTAATAAATATGTCCTAGTGTTTGCTCACGTGTCTTTCTAAACCAGTGTCAATGTTCTTTGTATTTCTCATTTCTCAAGAAACCCTCCCAAGTCCTCCGTCATTATCATTTCTTCTCGCTATTTTGCTCGTCCCTTTTTCTCCTGCAAGCAATTTCCCCTGATTCCTCGGTGAAAACCTCTAAGTTCCTTTTCATACTCCAGTGTCATCATCTGTCAGGACTCAGTTCACTCCTCTTTCATCAGTCTTATTGCCTGACTCCTTATTATCATCTTTCATTTTTAGTAATACATCAATTTCGGCTCTGTTTTCCATGTTTTCTCGCCTTCACTACTGTGTTATTTACGAAATGTCTACCTTCTTATTTTTGTGTACTCACCGACTTGTGCTTGCATGTGTCTGGTCTCACCTCATGACCCAGTCACCTCCAACGCTTCGATCAACATATGGAAATCTTTATTGAGGAAACGTTTCGCCACACAGTGGCTTCATCAGTCCAATACAAAGAAGAACGGTGTAAAGAGATGAGGAGTTAGAGGTAATCAGTCCCACAGCCTGGAATCTATGTGTTCAGTCCATCAAGATTGATGAACTGTAACTTTTAAAACACACAGAAACAAAACCATACTAAAAGATCTCTTAAAAGTTGACTGAGGTTCCAGCAGGAATATCGGAGATTACAAAAAACTATGACTGGTTTTGTCCAAGTGGAGCTGATCGAACCCTGGGGTTGGGACAGTGACTGAGGAATGAGAAGTATGGTTATGGTGGAGCTGTGAACCCTGGGGTTGAGATAGTGACTGAGGAATGAGAAGTATGGTAATAGTGAATCGGTGAACCCTGCGGTTGAGACAGTGACTGAGGAATGAGAAGTATGGTAATAATGAAACAGTGAACCCTGTGGTTGAGACAGTGGCTGAGGAATGAGAAGTATGTTAATAGTGAATCAGTGAACCCTGGGGTTGAAACTGCCTGAGGAATGAGAAGTATGTTAATAGTGAATCAGTGAACCCTGGGGTTGAGGCTGCCTGAGGAATGAGAAGTAAATCCTCTCGCACCTCAGAGTAGCACCTGTGAAGCAGCACAGACACTGCCACATCAGAGAGACGGGGGGGTATGACGCACCCACAGACAGATTACTATGCCTCAGGCGTGTATACACATCCCTCAGTCTACAGACAATGGTCACGCAGTGGTCTCATAGTAACGATTCTTGTATATATTAAGATCACACACACACACAAACACAAACCCTGCAGAGTGTATGCTCTCTTCAATGAAGGTACCTTGATACTGGTGAAGGTCCAACGTCCTTGATTAAATGAACTGATGCTACCCTTCCTTTCTATGAATCGAACCTGATTACCTCCCATTCAGCACTTTCCCCTGATAATATTAGTAATAATTAGATGTAAACCACTGAATGGTTGGGGTCTGAACCCATGACGAATGTCATTACGATTTCGTAAGTAATAACGATGTATCTCAGTCACTAGGTGATCCCAGAAAGGTATAACCAGTCTCCTTTGTCTCAATACACAGGACTGAAATAGCCTAGTGTTGCATATGTTGATAATGTAGTTAAGTATTATCATTGAATATCTGAAGGGAATCACAAGAACCTTCCACACATCATCACGTCTAAACTGTGATACTCCAATACTGAAACTATGTATAGTGCCAAAACAAAAGCATTCACATTGCTAAACTCACAAACTAGTATTTAGTCACTTAGCCATAATACCAACTTACCTCATAATTTTGTAATATTTTAAACTTAAGATTTAATTTAAGTCTGCCCGAAATGCCTAGCCATGCTAGGTGTTCTAGTGGTACACTCTGTAATTATTATTTTACTACATGTAAACCACACAATAACCAAATTCTGTAAACTCAGCATTGTAATCCTTATAGAGAATAAACTTTGAATTTGAATTTGAATTTGAATATTCAAAAATACTCAATAAAAATGGTAAATTATGACAAACACAACCCAAGTCTAATTGAAAACCTTCAGAGGGACCAGAGACCAAGAACACACAAGCGCATTAAGCTTCACGCCGCTCACATGTTGCATTATCAACTTAGCATGGAAGACTTGAAGTTAATCAGATGAGACACTCAGAAATTACTACAAGAAAAGTATTTCAACTTTCTATTCCCCTCCTTCTAATAATAATAATAATAATAATAATAATAATAATAATAATAATAATAATAATAATAATAATAATAATGCAGAACTGGCTGGTTGGCTGTCTGGCTGGTTGGCTGTCTGGCTGGTTGGCTGTCTGGCGCTACCCAGGTCACTGTGAGGAACGTCTTCTATACATTATTGATATATTCATGGGGAAACTATTCTTGATGTAAGAGTGCCAAAGGAATATTGTATTAAAGTTCGCATTCACTTACTCTAACTTTAACTATGCATTATAGAGTAGATTTAAATTCTAGCTAAAAAGTTTACTCTTAGTAAGGAAGGTGGCCTGGTGGCAAAAGCTCTTGCTTCACACTCTGAGGGTCTGAGTTCGATTCCCGACAAGGGTGGAAATATTGGGCGTGTTTCCTCACACTGGTTGTCCATGTTCACCCATCAGTAAAAGTGGGTACCTGAGTGTCAGTCGACTGGTGCGAGTCACATCCTGGGTCAAAATTGGCCTAATTTGCCCGAAATGTTCTGCATAACGAGAACCTATAAAACTAAGGACGCAAAGCCCATGATGATTCTCTTCAAACTGCTTGTTCTATCTAGGCTAGAATACTGCTGTACACTAACGGCGCCCTTCAAGGTAGGCGAAATTGCTGACCTGGAGAATGTGCAAAGAACTTTCACGGCACACATATATATTATAAAGCACATAATTACTGGGAACCATTGAAGTCCCTTGATTTGTATTTCCTGGAACGGAAGGCGAGACAGATGTATGATAATGTACAATTGGAAAATCCTAGAGGGATCAGTACCAAACTTGCACACGAATATCACTCCCTATGAAAGCAAAAGACTCGGCAGGAGATGCAACATTCCCCCAATGAAAAGCGGGAACGACACGAGTACACTGAGGCAACACATTAAGTGTCAGGGGACCAAGACTGTTCAACTGCCTCCCAGCATACATAAGGGGGATTACAAATAGACCCCTGGCTGTCTTCAAGATGGTGCTGGACAGGCACCTAAAGTCAGTACCTGGTCAAACGGGTTGTGGCTCGTACGTCGGTTTACTTGCGGCCAGCAGTAACAGCCTGGTTGATCAGACCCTGATCCACCACGAAGCCTGGTCATGGGCCGGGCCACGGGGACGTTGACCCCCGAAACCCTCTCCAAGTAATAACAAGCGGCTTTCTATACAGTAGTATGTCAGTGATGTCAGCTACGTGTGTATACCTTGTACATGTACTTGTAGAAATAAAGATATTATTATTAGTGGCAGTATGCTCGAAATATTCTGTAGAATCAGTGACTTTCCAATAAACTTCAAACACATGTCACATCCTGAGCGACAGGAGAGACAGGAGAAGCTAAAAGCGAGTTCGTGAAACTGAAAGAAATTCGAAATATTTATTTTTCATATAATAAAAAAAACAAGGCAAATACTACATGTATCATCAGGTCGTCGCTCAGGTAAGATGGCGCATACACACATGATGACAACAACGAAATGAATATCAAAACGGTATACAATACCGACAGACACATTGGCAACTTTATTCCGAAACGTTTCGCCTACACAGTAGGCTTCTTCAGTCGAATACAGAAAGTAGGCAGGAACAGTAGAGATGTGAAGATGATGTAATCAGTCTATCACCCTTGAAGTCGTAGATTTGAGGTTGTCAGTCCCTCAGCCTGGAGAAGTTCAGATCCAAGGGTGATGGACTGATTACATCATCTTCACATCTCTACTGTTCCTGCCTACTTTCTGTATTCGACTGAAGAAGCCTACTGTGTAGGCGAAACGTTTCGGAATAAAGTTGCCTAACTGTTACCTATGTGTCTTACCTACCAACAATGAAATGAGTGAGATACTAAAATCCCAATACGACTCTGTGTTTAGCGAACCACTAATCGGTCTAAAGATAGACAATCAAAATTGTTTTTTCATGAATGAACCTCAAAACTCCATCAATATCTGCCAGATCTCTAACACTACCCTAACTCCAATAGACTTTGAGAAAGTCAATGACAACATGCCCATGCACTCAGCCCCAGGACCAGACTCGTGGATCTCTGTGTTAATTAAGAACCGCAAGAAACCCCTTTCGTGTGCCCTAAGTATACTACGGAGGAGCACAAACACAGGTGAAATTCTAGTCACTAAAAACAACGGATATAGCTCCACTTCATAAAGGTGGCAGCAAAGCATTAGCTAAGAACTATAGACCAATAGCTCTAACGTCTCACATCATAAAAATCTTTGAAAGAGTGCTAAGAAGCAGGATTGCAAACCACTTGGATTCCCAAAAACTACACAATCCAGGGCACCATGGCTTCAGAGCAGGTCGCTCCTGCCTCTCGCAACTATTGGATCGCTATGATATGGCCTTGGCTGAAGTAATATACAAAGACTTTGCAAAAGCCTTAGACAAGTGCAATCATGGTGTAATAGCGCACAAAATGCATGCTAAAGGAATAACTGGCAAAGTGGGGAGAGATCTTCAAGTTTCTAACCAAGCGCACACTAAGAGAAGTGGTAGCAGAGTTAAATCAGAAACTGGCATAGTGAAAAGCTCTGTCCCGCAATGCACAGTACTCGCCCACATCCTGTTCTTCATCCTCATATCAGACAGACAGAGATGCAATCCAAAGTATCTTGTCATACTTTGCAGACGATACTAGGATCTGCATGAGACTGTCATCTATTGAGGACACTACCCTAACTATAATAGACTTTGAGAAAGCCACTGACAACATGCCCATGCACTCAGCCCCAGGCCCAGACTCGTGGATCTCTGTGTTGATTAAGAACCGCAAAAACCCAAGAAGATATAAACCGAGTTTTCCAATGAGCAACAGAAAACAATATGATGTTCAATGAAGACAAATTCCAACTACTCCGTTATAGAAAACTGAAGGAGATAATAATTAGAACTGAGTATACTACAAACTCTAATCATACAATAGAAAGAAAAAATAATGTGAGAGACCTGGGAGTGGTAATGTCCGAGGATCTCGCTTTCAAGAATCACAATAGTGTCGCGATCACAACTGCGAAGAAAATTATAGGATGTATAATGAGAACGTTCAAAACAAGAGATGCCAGGCCAATGATGATCCTTTTCAAATTACTTAATGTCTCTAGGCTGGAATATTGCTGTACATTAATATCTCCGTTCAAAGCAGGTGAAACTGCACATCTTGAAAATGTACAGAGAACCTTTACTGCACATATAAGTTCCATCAAACACCTTAACTACTGGGAACGCTTGGAAGCTGGAACGCAGGCGAGATATATACCATAATCTACACTTTGAAAATCCTAAAAGGAATGGTCCTGAATCTGCACACAGAAATCACTCCCCACGAAAGTAAAAGACTGGGCAGGCGGTGCAAAATACCCGGAATGAAAAGTAGGGGCGCCATTGGTACACTAAGAGAAAACACAATAAGCGTCCGGGGCCCAAGACTGTTCAACAGCCTCCCACCATGCATAAGGGGAATTACCAATAAACCCCTGACTGCGTTCAAGAGGGAGCTAGTCAGATATTTAAAGTCGGTGCCGGATCAGCCGGGCTGTGGTTCGTACGTTGGACTACGTGCGACCAGTAGTAAGAGCCTGGTTGATCGGGCCCTGAACCACCGGGGAGGCCTGGTCGTGGACCTGGTCGCGGGGGCGTTGATCCCAGGAATACCGTCCAGGTAGACTCCAGGCAGGTAGGCAAGATCTATGGGGAAGTCTCCTAACACCTGTTCTTGTTGACTGTTGTGGGTGGCCAAGCAGCTGACTAACATTAATGGGGTATCCTGAGTAAGTACTACTCCAAATAAATACTTTAAATACTTGAAAAACAGTTAACACTGGATAAAGATCCACAATGTCCAGCAATCACGAACAACAAGGGTAATTGTGGAACTAAGCTATGAATTCGCTTGGTACGTGGACACAGTACGAATTCTCATCAATGATTACTGGAAGACCTTGAGCCTCACAGTACGTGAGGCTCAAGGTGATGTTATCACAGGAGCTCACCACTTTGATGTCCCCAGAAAGTCACGCAGAAAAAAAGAGGGATATATAAATGATTAAATTCAAAAACTGTTTGATTTTTAATAAAAATGAGTTGTGAGAAGTGCGTTGTATATATTTATGTTTAAATTTATTTAGGTACATGTCCACTTAAGCACAATTATCATATATAGCAACACATGTATAAATTACGTAGGATAACCGAAAGTGACTTATTTCCACTAGGGTCCTTGGGAGTGAGAAGATGTATCAAAGGGAAACATTCAAGAAGTGCGTAAAATATTGCCACTTAAGTGAAAGAATATTTTGTTTTGACAGATTTAAAAAAAAAAAAAAAACGTTAAGTGTAGATCATTGAAATGCCTCAGAATGATTAAACTATGAAATCACTTCAAGGAATCATAACTATAAAGGCATCATTAATGGTATAGTGATACAGTTAATAATTTAATGATAATATATATATATATATATATATATATATATATATATATATATATATATATATATATATATATATATATGTTATTGCTGTACTGTTGAACAGCGGTTTAGTGCCGATGAAGGTAGATAGCAATGATACGCCGTGGACTAGATTGGCTTTAATCGGGTAGGAGTGAGTACACAACGGGCAGTGTGAGGAAGTGACCGCAAGCCAGTCCGTGGAGGGGGGAGAACTTGTGTACGGCAGGTCGGTCCAGGCGGGAGTGAGAGAGGGTGGACTGTGTGTCCCACCGACCTAGGTAGGCCTACAGAGGGCAGCACTGAATGCCGCGAAATATGAACTAGTCAGAGCAGACGGCTAGGCTGTGTGCTCTGCCAGTACAGGCTGTCTACATTTGCTCGGCCACGCACCTCGCGTCGTCCCGACGGGACAATACTGGTGGGCCCATAGGTATAAAGGAATTACACTAGCTACCCCAGAGAGGGACTGGCTTTCGCTCACTAGTAAATAAAAAATGGACAAAAAAATGCAACAGGCAAAAAAAAACTCTCCCATCCAGGGGAAGAGAAAACTGGTTTGCCCGCGCTGTTTCATCGAGTAGAGAGCCGGGAGACGTCAGCACTGGAACTAAAATCTTCTATATACAGGTTGTCCGCAGGGCTGAACATCAGTTGACCACTCGTCTACTAACGTTGTTGCACGCTCACATCTGCAAACAATGACTGACAGTAGCATTTCCTAAGGTGTGACATGTAACTCAGAGGGCAGCACTGCCCTGACCGTAATACAGTCTTTTTCCTTTAGTTAAAAAAAACACTGGTGCACATACATACAATAATACTATATCCATGGAATTCATTACACTCTGGGTACCCTTCTAAAAGTATTTACATAATTACATGATGTTGTCCACCCTGACTCTATTATCGACTAGCTATACAATGTGTGTGCATTTATACCCATTTCTGCAAGCAAACAATTAGCATAACTAGCGTAGGAGTCGGACAAGTCAGTAGGTACGTCAATGTCACAGAAATGTACTGTTGTCCTGGGTCGCAGGCCATAAGTATGGAGCCTTACTGGGCCGTCTTCCGTACCAGCAGTAGCGGGAGAAGGGGTAGACGGTTTGTCCCTAACATTAGTCTGATCGTGGCGTTGCAACGCACGCGCCTCCAGCTCTACTTCAGCCTGCATATGGTCCACATACTTCATGTGATCAAGGTGGGCTTCCTTGATAGCTCCCGTAGCAATCTCCCTCACCTCGAACTTATTGCCACGGAGCTGTCGTAGGACACGGTAAGGACCCACAAACTTTGGGACAAGTTTGTGCATACCTGGGGTCTGCACTGGGTTGAGCAACATAACTTTGCAACCTGGTTCCACTTTGCTTTCCTTGGCGCGGGCATTGCGCTCTGACGTGAACCTATCAGTAGCTTTCATAAGGTTCTCTCGTACCCGCTGGAAGACAAGCTGCGTTGTCCTCATCTTTACTACACTGGGGTTATCAGTATCGTAAGTAGGTCTAGGTGGAGTAAACAGAATTTCATATGGTAAGCGCTTGTCATAGCCATACAAAGCAAAATGAGGTGTCTCACCGATCGAGCTGTTGAGGGAGGAATTTAATGTACACTGAACATCTGGGATAGCCTCATCCCATGTAGTACAACTTGGGTTAACGGTTACTCTGAGCACCTCCAGGACTTTGCGATTTGTACGTTCAGCAAGACCATTACTCGCAGGGTGGCGTGGAGCTACTGGCGCTTGATGAATGTTGAATCTGGAGCAAAGATCCTGCATTATGCCATTTATAAACTCAGACCCATTGTCTGACAGAAGGACACGTGGGCAAGTATGACGAAGAACAACATGCTCACGGAAAGCACTAGCGACCGTTTCAGCGGTTTTATCAGGAATGGGTACTAATTCACTGTACCGCGTCAAGTTATCTACCATTACAAGCAGGTGCTTATTTCCCTTCTCCGAGGTCGAGAAGTTCGTCAACAGGTCGACAGAAGTTCTCTCCCAGGGCTCCTTTGTAATGGGATACTTTAGAATGGGGTTAGGACCTGTAATGGTACCCTTGTGCTGTAGGCAGACAACACACTGGTGTACATGCTTGGCAATGTCCGATGCCATCTTAGGCCAGAAATATTTCATTCGTGCCTGTTTGATACTGCGGTCCTTCCCGGGGTGCGCTACACCTGGGACATTGTGGATCAACCTAAGAGTAGCTGGTATCATGGACTCTGGTATCACCAGTTGGTATACGGTTCTGCCGGGGTCCACCAGCTGTGCAACACGGCACAGTACTCCTTGGTTGACCACTAAATCCTTCAGTGGAACGGGAGACTTGACCTGTAAGTCAACGTCCTCCTTGGTAAGGAAACGAAGGACTGGAGACCACACAGGGTCCTGTCGTTGGGCTCTCTCGAGATCCTCAACAGAGAACGAATTGCCGACACTCACGAATGCTATATGTCTCGACAGGGCGTCAGCTACAACATTTTGCTTACCTGGGACATAGCAAATTTCAGGGTTGTAGTCATTGAACGTGAGCGACCACCGAGCATGCTTTCCCGAGAGGTTCTTATTTGCAAAAAGGGCCAATAAGGGTAAATGATCTGTATAAATCTTGATAGGATAATGATAGATGATATCCCGAAAATGACTCAGGGCCCATACAATGGCTAAAGCTTCTAGCTCTGTCACTGAATAATTGACTTCCGCTTTAGTAAGAACACGGCTAGCATAGGCAATAGGCTGTTGCTTCCCATTAGATTCTTGTGACAAGACTGCACCGATGCCAACTTTGCTGGCATCAGTCGTCAAGGTAAATGCCTTGGTGAAATCAGGGAATCTAAGGGTTGGGGCTGATGTTAACTTGTTCTTAAGAATGACAAAAGCTCGTTCCTGATCGCACGTCCACTCAAAAGGGGCATCCTTCTTGAGTAAGCGTGTCAGGGGTGCCGCAATGGTGGAGAAACCTGCGATAAAGGTGCGGTAGAAACCCGCCAGGCCTATGAAGGACCGGACTGCATCCGCCGTCATGGGTCTGGGGAATTTCTGCACGGCCGAGATTTTAGACTCGTCCGTCTTTATGCCATTCTGAGTTACTACGTGACCCAGAAATTTTATTTCCTTCCGGAGGAAATGACATTTGGAGAGCTTTACCTTAAGATTTGCCTGAGCTAGCCTGTCCAATACCCTGTCAAGTTTCTCAAGATGTGACGGGACATCTTGCGACATGACTATGAGATCATCCAGGTAGACCATGAGCGTGCCACCTAGGAGGGTACGGAAAATTGTCGTCATCAAACGACTAAACGTGATTGGGCTTCCGCGCAAGCCGAAGGGCATCCTCCTGAACTGGTAATGACCAGTTGGAGTAGAGAAAGCTGTCAACTCTCTACTCTCATCATCGAGGGGGATCTGCCAGAACCCTTGAAGAAGATCAAGAGTTGAAAAGACCTTATTATCGCCGATGTTCTGCAACAGGTCGTTCAGAACTGGCAATGGAAAACGGTCTGGGATGGTACATGCATTCAGTTTCCTGTAATCGATAACAGGGCGCCAGGTTCCGTCTTTCTTGGGAACCAGAATAAGGGGAGCATTCCACGGGGAAGTGGACTCCTCAATAACTCCATCACGGAGCATCCGTGTAATGAGTTCTTCGGCGAAGACTCTTTGCGCATGTGGCAGGCGATACGCAGGTACATAAATGGGTTTAGTACCTTTGTCAAGTGGAATACGGTGAGAGATCAGTGGGGTCAAACCCATTGACTCACCATCTAGTGCAACTGCAGAACGTGCACGATTGAGAACCTGGAGAAGTTTTGGAACCTCTTCAGGATAGTCTGTCAAAGCTAGATCATCTTCCTGCACTGGCCGGGTGTTGGAAGAGTCAGCAGCAGACTCGCCTGGGAGAACTGCACTCACAAGGAAGTCAGCTGGGGCTTCACCCTCCACTCTCACCGGGAGAGGGAATCTGACAAGGTCAACAAGTGAGGTATTCTTCCGCAGGGGAAATTCTCGACTATGCATGTTGACAACAAGGACTTGCAACTTACCACGTTGCACTGTGTGCAAGGATGGTTCAAGGGAGAGGCCCTTGACTCGGCATGTGTCGTTGTCAACCAGCACATGGTCTCCTTCAAAAGCTCTGCTCACGTACACCGTAACAGGAGTGAGCGAGTTAGCTGACAAAGTGACGTCATACTTTGTACAAGCAGTAACTCTGCTCGCTGATGCCATGACACGAGTCAGACAGTCGCCTGCCGACAGGGATACTGCGGCTTGACAACTGCTGGTCTCTACAACAGCGTCAGAGTTAGAGTGAAGGTTAGACTGGGCGTCCCCAGACTGGGTTTCACTGGTAACTATGCGCTGATGGCCAGGAGGTGATGGGCAACGAGCTCTACTACGAGGTCGATCAGGACGAGAGACCGACCCCGGGGAGAATGTGCTATGGAAACCACCAGTTTCCAACGATTCTAGGCACTGTGCGTACTCTGAGACGGAGTAGCACGTAGTGGATCCTAAGCGCACGCCCCAGAAGGGCACATCCACTCCGTTGAATTCCGCTTTCCACTCAGCTGGATCTAAACGGATCCTAAGATCTGCCATGGTTTTGAACCCTATGAGCAGGTCACCATGGAAAACAATACCATCCACGACTAAGAATTTTGCGGACAGCTTGTGACCCTGGACCACAAATTCTAGCGTTGTGCGACCGCGAACCGTCAGCGGTTTACCTGAGACTCCTCTCAAGGTCTGAATGGCAGATGGCTCTGTCAACATGGCCGCGTGAAGGCCAATGTCTCGGAAAAAGGTGGAGCGGACAATGTTAACCACCGAACCTGTGTCTAGGAAAAGCTGAACAGGCTTATTGTGGACAGTGGACTCGATGAGCGGTCCACATGGGTTGTCATACCGAACATGAAGGCATGACAGGCCGACGCGATCCCCGGAGTCACAGCTGCTCGAGGCTCGACACTTGTTGACGAGGCTCGACCTGGAAGGTACGGTAAGAGTCTCAGCAACAACGTCAAGACACTCGGTTTCCTCACTGTCGGCAAGCGTATCACTGCCCAGGGCGGCGAATGCATTGCGGACAGGGACGGAATACAGCGACTCTGACAGGGTTACTACGTCTTTCGCTGGTTTTGCGGACGCGCCTCTTCCCCCGAACTAGTGGAAGGGCTTCTACGAGCATGTGCATTGCGCGACGACTGCTTGCTCCACTCAGCTGTCAGCATACTTCGCAGCTTGTTACACTCATGGGAGGTATGACTGGAAGTATTGTGGTAAACACAGATTCCCTCGCGAGACTGGGCATGGGGACGGTGACGGTTACCTTGATACTGAGCATGGGGACTGTGACGGTTACTTTGCGGGGACTTAAGTTTGTAACACTCAGATCGGTAGTGCCCTCGTTTGCCACAGTTAAAACAAGTCACTACACGCTTAGCGGGTGAGGTTGGGGGTGGTGTCTGCTGGCGACGTTTCGCCCTGGTCCAGGAAGTCGATGACTGCTTTTTTGTATAAGACCGACTGTTGTTACTGTGGTCGCTATTTTTACTTAGGCGCGTATTAGTGGGACTGGGGTTAGAACCTTTGTGAGCTGGCTGTCTGACAGCAGCAGCAAAAGTGACTTCCGGCTGCGACCGCGGGGTCACTGCGGACGGCGCTGCAAGGATGGGTAGGGGATCATCCGCAAAGCGGCAAACCTTGCCTTGCTCGGAAGGCGGCTTGAGCGAGTCGATGGCGTCATATGCACCCAGGACGTCGTGCTGAGGGCCGAGTCCTAGCGCATCAATGGCAGCCCAGAGGTTAGGGGCGGAATCCCTCCGCATGATGCCGACAGCCAGCATGGGGATGATGTCTTTAATAGCAATACGGCCATCACCATCCGCCCACTTAGTGGAGTTGACGGCATCAGTAAAGTCCGTGGCGGCTTGCTCGAAACGGCAAACGCAAGCCAGGGGGCTTTCGTGCCGGTATTGACATTCGGCCAAGACGCTGGTAACGATGTCAATGTAATGGCGTTGGCGACTACGCCGAAAATAACGCCTAAATTCCTCCTTAAGTTCACCCCAAGACTGAATCTTACAAACGCGCTTGAGCTGCACAAAGGCACCTATATCACCCTGGGTGAGATCCACTGCTGCAACAGCAGCACGAATGTACTGTGTATCTGTTGGGCTATCAAATAGAGCCTGAACAGTCGCCTCGACTGACTGCAGCCATGGCTCTAAACTATTTGCACGACCGTCAAAAATAAGGGTCAGTTGTGGACGACGAGCCGGCCCACTGGTGGTCGAGGCGTGAGCCACAAGTTGACCAACTGTCGCTGGGGCTTCGATGCCCTGCCGCGTGCTCACGCTGGCTGAGGCACCATTGCTGGCACCAGCAGAATCTGGGGTATCGGCATGGCCACTGCGTGTCCTAGTCATGACGTCGATTGTTGAAATGCAAGTAGGTCACGAAGATGGTAAACAGGTCAGAGCAAGAAATGGTATGCACTGGCTACAATTCAAAACAGAGTCAAAGAGAACTCAGCACCACAGTACTAGGTAAACTGCTTAGTGATAGAAATAATTTGAGCAAAACAACAATAAAAAGGGAAATAGTGATACACTCTGAACACAAAATAAGAGATGTATGCAAGTGAATGTACTACAGGGAAGTGCACAAAATGAAGCTAAGGATAGTCAATAATTTCACCAGGAATCTGGCAACAAAATTTATGAAAAGGAGTTTGAACTGTAAACACTGGTAGCAAAAATTGCACAAAATTAAAATAAATCAGGTACTACACAACACTAAACTGTGCTGCAAGCACAGTTTAAAAAGATTGCGGGTGCTAGCAGTAGCAAATTGAAACGCAAAAAAAAAAGGTAATTCACTTGCACAAGGGAAGTTGGCACAAAAAAGATATCAGAGTATGGAATAGTGCCAAAAATCACACACAAAAGAAAAATACACTGACCAGAATTGCTATATTGCACACAAAATAAAATTAATAAAAATGCAAATTATTAAATTCAAGAATATGGCAAAAGTTAACTGGTGTTAGCAGGGTGTACACTGGCAAAAAGGAAAAAAAAAAAATTTGCACAATCTCAAGGTCAAAATTAATTAACTTCACAAGGAATTTTGGTAATTAATGGTAAATAAGCAGGTTCCCAAAAATACACTCAATGACTTGGGTATATAAAATAGCAAAAAGCAATGCACATAGGTGAATATTCACTGATAAAACATAGAATATATGTAGAGCAAAAATAAATGGGGGAACAGAAAAAAAAAATTTAATGGGCTAGGCACAGATTGTATGACTGCAGGTAGAATATACTAATACTTAAGTACTTGAAGATTACACTTATTAAAAAAAAGAACTAACAAACAAAACAGTGCAAGGGTGTCAACAATCTGTGGCTAACTTGCAGGTGCAACTAGAAAAAAAAAAATAACAGCACACAGGAATTACATGAAAACTGTATGTGAGAGGTAAATTGTATAAATGGTCAACACTGAACAATTTAAATCAATAACTGAGGTGCAAGAAGCAGAATAATAAAAAAAAAACTGGAATTTAAAATGTAGGAGTGCAAAAATAAATTTACAAAATTTAATAAGCTGTAGGTAAATGGCAAAATGTGCACTGATGACACTGAACAATTTACTGAAGTATGGCTTCAGTAACTAACTGTATTGGTGCAGGACAGTTAAATAATGTCACAAAATATTAGGAAATGCTAGGTAAGTCACTGTTTACTTAACTTTGAGTGCAGATGGACGAAGGTACGGCAGGTCCTGGAACTTTCAGTGACGCTCCAGTAACACTACACACCTCGTAGCATTTGTATACTGCTATGGGGCTTCAATGTCGTAGAAAAAAAATATCAGAAAAGACTTGGGAAGAACAGGAAAGACCGGAGTAACTCTGTGGAGGTATAAGAAGTTAAGAGACGTGGATACCCGGCGTGAACCAGAGCTGGTGTATGGTTGTTTACACTGGCAAGCGTGTCTGGGCGCGCTGACTGACTGCGGCTTCAGCACACGGAGAACAAAACATTTACTGCACTACTCGAACGTGCTAAAAACAAGCTTAAGTGAAACTTTGAACTGGGACGAGTAAGTTTTACTGTAACAAATCACTGGGGAAAACAGAACTGGTGATGAACTGGGAATAAAACAACAAAGGAAAGGGAAAAAAAAAAAAAAAAAAAATTTTTAAACTGGGCAACACAAAAAAAAAACTGCACTGGCTGGAGATACGTAGGTGCTGAGTAGTAGTAGACACTATGATGAGTCACGAGCTGCCGTAGACGCTGAACTTTGCTGGCTTAGGGGCTAAGCCAACTGGGTTCCCACGTGGTTAAGCCCGGTAGAACTTCTTGGAGGAACTCTACTTCTTGTAGCTGAGAAGGGCGTAGGGACGCTGTAGGAGGCAGGAGAATGGTGCTGGAGAGTGTTGAAGGGCTGTAGAGAGGGTGATGAGGTGAACACGTGACTGCTAAGGCTGGAGATGACGCCGTGATGCCTATGTCCAGATTTTGTGGGAAAAATCTAGGACGAAGATCTATCTCGGGTCCCGTCAAGACGCTGGGAGTAGCAGATAACTCTTTAGGCTAGCAGGTGCGTTGGATGACGACGGATGATGTTGACTGGTGTCGACCGATCCCCTCCACCCTGAAAAGGCTCACAATGCCGCTGACTCCGCTGTCACCACTGTTATTGCTGTTCTTACTGTTGAACAGCGGTTTAGTGCCGATGAAGGTAGCGTAGGTAGCAATGATACGGCCGTGGACTAGATTGGCTTTAATCGGGTAGGAGTGAGTACACAACGGGCAGTGTGAGGAAGTGACCGCAAGCCAGTCCGTGGAGGGGGGAGAACTTGTGTACGGCAGGTCGGTCCAGGCGGGAGTGAGAGAGGGTGGACTGTGTGTCCCACCGACCTAGGTAGGCCTACAGAGGGCAGCACTGAATGCCGCGAAATATGAACTAGTCAGAGCAGACGGCTAGGCTGTGTGCTCTGCCAGTACAGGCTGTCTACATATATATATATATATATATATATATATATATAGATGGGGTTGTAAAAGAAGTAAATGCTAGTGTGTTCGGGAGAGGGGCGGGATTAAATTATGGGGAATTAAATACAAAATGGGAAGTGACACAGTTACTTTTTGCTGATGATACTGTGCTTATGGGAGATTTTAAAGAAAAATTGCAAAGGTTAGTGGATGAGTTTGGGAATGTGTGTAAAGATAGAAAGTTGAAAGTGAACATAGAAAAGAGTAAGGTGATGAGGGTATCAAATGATTTAGATAAAGAAAAATTGGATATCAAATTGGGGAGGAGGAGTATGGAAGAAGTGAATGTTTTCAGATACTTGGGAGTTGACGTGTCGGCGGATGGATTTATGAAGGATGAGGTTAATCATAGAATTGATGAAGGAAAAAAGGTGAGTGGTGCATTGAGGTATATGTGGAGGCAAAAAATGATATCTATGGAGGCAAAGAAGGGAATGTATGAAAGTATAGTAGTGCCAACACTCTTATATGGGTGTGAAGCTTGGGTTGTAAATGCTGCAGCGAGGAGATGGTTGGAGACAGTGGAGATGTCCTGTCTAAGGGCAATGTGTGGTGTAAATATTATGCAGAAAATTCGGAGTGTGGAAATTAAGAGAAGGTGTGGAGTTAATAAAAGTATTAGTCAGAGGGCTGAAGAGGGTTTGTTGAGGTGGTTTGGTCATTTAGAGAGAATGGATCAAAGTAGAATGACATGGAGAGCGCATAAATCTGTAGGGAAAGGAAGGAGGGGTAGGGGTCGTCCTCGAAAAGGTTGGAGGGAGGGGGTAAAGGTGTTGTGGGCGAGGGGATTGGACTTCCAGCAAGCGTGCGTGAGCGTGTTAGATATGAGTGAATGGAGACGAATGGTATTTAGGACCTGACGATCTGTTGGAGTGTGAGCAGGGTAATATTTAGTGAAGGGATTCAGGGAAACCGGTTATTTTACATAACCGGACCTGTGTCCTGGAAATGGGAAGTACAATACCTGCACTCTAAAGGAGGGGTTTGGGATATTGGCAGTTTGGAGAGATATATTGTGTATCTTTATACGTATATGCTTCTAAACTTTTGTATTCTGGGCACCTCTGCAAAAACAGTGATTATGTGTGAGTGAGGTGAAAGTGTTGAATGATGATGAAAGTATTTTCTTTTTGGGGATTTTCTTTCTCTTTGGGTCACCCTGCCTCGGTGGGAGACGGCCATCTTGTTAAATATATATATGTATATATATATATATATATATATATATATATATATATATATATATATATATATATATATATATATATATACATACATATATATATATATATATATATATATATATATATATATATATATATATGTATATGTATGTCGTGCCGAATAGGCAGAACTTGCCATATAAGACAAGTGAAAATTTGTGTATGCAATAATTTCGCCAAAATCATTCTGAACCTAACGAAAAAAATATATTTCACTGTGTTTCCTTAGTATTAAATTACTGTAAACAAATCTAAAATATACTTAGTTGAGTTAGGCTAAAATAAATTGCTCTTGTTATAATAAGGTTAGGTACGTTTTCTAAGGTTCTTTTGGTGAAAAATTAAATTTTTTTACATTAACATTAATGACAAAAACATATCTTTAAACGTATAAGAGAAAATTTAAGAAAGGACTTAATTTTAAATGAGTTCTTGCTAATTGACCAGTTTTAGATATTCGGCATGATATATATATATATATATATATATATATATATATATATATATTTATATATATATATATATATATATCTATATATATATATATATATATATATATATATATATATATGGCCTGTACATTGCAGAGTCACTTGTTTGCACAGAACTGCTAAATGCCTCAAATGATGTAGTGGAAGCTTTAGCAGTAAAGGTCGAGAACCAAAACCTAGTCATTGTGGAAGTCTACAAGCCTCCGGCTGCAACATCCCAGCAATTCCAGGAACAGCTGTTAAAAATTGACCACTGTCTGGAAAATCTTCCAGCTCCTGCACCCAACATCTTGCTCCTGGGGGATTTCAACTTAAGGCACCTAAAATGGAGGAATATAGCAAATAATATTGCTGCAGTAATAACACCAGGAGGCAGCTCTGATGAAAACTCACACTCACACGAGCTTTTAAATCTCTGCACAAAATTCAATTTAAACCAGCAAATAATAGAGCCTACTAGACTGGAGAATACACTAGACCTCATCTTCACTAACAATGATGATCTGATACGAAATGTCACCATATCAAAAACAATATACTCAGATCACAACATAACTGAGGTTCAGACATGTATGCGTGGAGCCCCAGACCGACATAATGAGACTAGTCACGAGGGAGCAATCACCAAATTCAACTTCAATAACAAAAACATTAAGTGGGACCAAGTAAACCAAGTCCTAACCGATATAAGCTGGGAAGATATACTAAGCAACACAAACCCCGACTTATGCCTAGAACAGATTAACTTGGTGGCACTCGATGTATGCACAAGGCTTATTCCTCTAAGAAAAAGGAGGAGTAGATGTAAAATAGAAAGAGACAGGCGCTCCCTTTACAGGCGACGGAAAAGAATAACAGAGCGGCTAAAAGAAGTCAATATATCTGAAATGCGTAGGGAGACACTGGTCAGAGAGATAGCAAGCATCGAACTTAAGCTAAAGGAATCTTATAGGAGTCAGGAATCGCGGGAAGAACTAAAAGTCATAAATGAAATCAAAAGAAACCCAAAGTATTTCTTCTCCTATGCCAAATCAAAGTCGAGAACAACGTCCAGTATTAGGCCCCTACTTAAACAAGATGGGTCCTACACAGATGACAGCAAGGAAATGAGTGAGCTACTCAAGTCCCAATATGACTCAGTTTTTAGCAAGCCGCTAACCAGACTGAGTGTCGAAGATCAAAATGAATTTTTTATGAGAGAGCCACAAAATTTGGTTAACACAAGCCTATCCGATGTTATCCTGACGCAAAATGACTTCGAACAGGCGATAAATGACATGCCCATGCACTCTGCCCCAGGGCCAGACTCATGGAACTCCGTGTTCATCAAGAACTGCAAGAAGCCCCTATCACGAGCCTTTTCCATCCTATGGAGAGGGAGCATGGACACGGGGGTCGTCCCACAGTTACTAAAAACAACAGACATAGTCCCACTCCACAAAGGGGGCAGTAAAGCAACAGCAAAGAACTACAGACCGATAACACTAACATCCCATATCATAAAAATCTTTGAAAGGGTCCTAAGAAGCAAGATCACCACCCATCTAGAAACCCATCAGTTACACAACCCAGGGCAACATGGGTTTAGAACAGGTCGCTCCTGTCTGTCTCAACTATTGCATCACTACGACAAGGTCCTAAATGCACTAGAAGATAAAAAGAATGCAGATGTAATATATACAGACTTTGCAAAAGCCTTCGACAAGTGTAACCATGGCGTAATAGCGCACAAAATGCATGCTAAAGGAATAACAGGAAAAGTCGGTCGATGGATCTATAATTTCCTCACTAACAGAACACAGAGAGTAGTCGTCAACAGAGTAAAGTCCGAGGCAGCTACGGTGAAAAGCTCTGTTCCACAAGGCACAGTACTTGCTCCCATCTTGTTCCTCATCCTCATATCCGACATAGACAAGGATGTCAGCCACAGCACCTTGTCTTCCTTTGCAGATGACACCCGAATCTGCATGACAGTGTCTTCCATTGCAGACACTGCAAGGCTCCAGGCGGACATCAACCGAATCTTTCAGTGGGCTGCAGAAAACAATATGAAGTTCAACGATGAGAAATTTCAATTACTCAGATATGGTAAACACGAGGAAATTAAATCTTCATCAGAGTACAAAACAAATTCTGGCCACAAAATAGAGCGAAACACCAACGTCAAAGACCTGGGAGTGATCATGTCGGAGGATCTCACCTTCAAGGACCATAACATTGTATCAATCACATCTGCTAGAAAAATGACAGGATGGATAATGAGAACCTTCAAAACTAGGGAGGCCAAGCCCATGATGACACTCTTCAGGTCACTTGTTCTATCTAGGCTGGAATATTGCTGCACACTAACAGCACCTTTCAAGGCAGGTGAAATTGATGACCTAGAAAATGTACAAAGAACCTTCACGGCGCGCATAAGGGAGATAAAACACCTCATTTACTGGGAGCGCTTGAGGTTCCTAAAACTGTATTCCCTGGAACGCAGGCGGGAGAGATACATGATTATATACACCTGGAAAATCCTACAGGGACTAGTACCGAACTTGCACACGAAAATCACTCACTACGAAAGCAAAAGACTTGGCAGACGATGCAACATCCCCCCAATGAAAAGCAGGCGTGTCACTAGCACGTTAAGAGACCATACAATAAGTGTCAGGGGCCCGAGACTGTTCAATTACCTCCCAGCATACATAAGGGGGATTACCAACAGACCCCTGGCAGTCTTCAAGCTGGCACTGGACAAGCACCTAAAGTCGGTTCCTGACCAGCCGGGCTGTGGCTCGTACGTTGGTTTGCGTGCAGCCAGCAGCAACAGCCTGGTTGATCAGGCTCTGATCCACCAGGAGGCCTGGTCACAAACCGGGCCGCGTGGGCGTTGACCCCCGGAACTCTCTCCAGGTAAACTCCAGGTCCAGGTATATATATATATATATATATAATTTACATATATATATATATATATATATATATATATATATATATATATATATATATATATATATATATATATATATATATATATTGCATTATATTACTGGATAAGGACAAAATATAGGTTGCATTACATTTTTCATATTAGTAGAAGTTAGTGGATGAGCTGGATGAGAATGGCGTAGATGAAACTGTTACATGATATAGAAAAACTGTGAATGAAATGAAGTAGTTAGTGTCAATGGTTTCTAGTGACATTAAATAAATGGCTGAAGACGGCTTAAGACAGGATGATGGTTTTAGCTAACAGTGTGTGCCAGTTTGTCCATGCAGTGTGTGTGTGTGTGTGTGTGTGTGTGTGTGTGTGTGTACTCACCTATTTGTACTCACCTATTTGTGGTTGCAGGGGTCGAGTCCTAGCTCTTGGCCCCGCCTCTTCACCGGTTGCTACTAGGCCCTCTCTCTCCCCGCTCCATGAGCTTTATCAAACCTCGTCTTAAAACTGTGTATGGTTCCTGCCTCCACTACGTCATTTTCTAGGCTATTCCACTGCCTTACAACTCTATGACTGAAGAAATACTTCCTACTATCTCTCTGACTCATTTGTGTCTTCAACTTCCAATTGTGGCCTCTTGTTTCTGTGTCCCCTCCCTGGAACATCCTGTCCTTGTCCACCTTGTCTATTTGACGCAGTATTATATATGTCGCTATCATGTCTCCCCTGACCCTCCTGTCCTCCAGTGTCGTCAGGCCGATTTCCCTTAATCTTTCTTCATAGGACATTCCCCTTAGCTCTGGAACTAACCTTGTCGCAAACCTTTGTACTTTCTCTAGTTTCTTGACGTGCTTTATCAAGTGCGGGTTCCAAACAGGTGCTGCATACTCCAGTATTGGCCTGACATACACGGTGTACAGTGTCTTGAATGATTCCTTACTAAGGTATCGGAATGCTGTTCTCAGGTTTGCCAGGCGCCCATATGCTGCAGCAGTTATCTGATTGATGTGTGCTTCCGGAGACATGCTCGGTGTTATACTCACCCCAAGATCTTTCTCCTTGAGTGAGGTTTGCAGTCTTTGGCCACCTAGCCTATACTCTGTCTGTGGTCTTCTGTGCCCTTCCCCTATCTTCATGACTTTGCATTTGGCAGGATTAAATTCGAGAAGCCATTTGCTGGACCAGGTGTCCAGTCTGTCCAGGTCTCTTTGAAGTCCTGCCTGGTCCTCATCAGATTTAATTCTCCTCATTAACTTCACATCATCTGCAAACAGGGACACTTCTGAGTCTAACCCTTCCGTCATGTCGTTCACATATACCAAAAATAGCACTGGTCCTAGGACCGACCCCTGTGGGACCCCGCTCGTCACAGGTGCCCACTGTGATACATCATTACGTACCATGACTCGTTGTTGCCTCCCTGTCAGGTATTCTCTGATCCATTGCAGTGCCCTTCCTGTTATATGCGCCTGATGCTCTAGCTTCTGCACTAATCTCTTGTGAGGAACTGTGTCAAAGGCCTTCTTGCAGTCCAAGAAGATGCAATCAACCCACCCCTCTCTCTCGTGTCTTACTTCTGTTATTTTATCATAAAACTCCAGAAGGTTTGTGACACAGGATTTGCCTTCCGTGAATCCGTGCTGGTTGGCATTTATACTCCTGTTCCGTTCCAGGTGCTCCACCACTCTCCTCCTGATAATCTTCTCCATAATTTTGCATACTATACACGTCAATGACACAGTGTGTGTGTGTGTGTGTGTGTGTGTGTGTGTGTGTGTGTGTGTGTGTGTGTGTGTGTGTGTGTGTGTGTGTGTGTGTGTGTGTGTGTGTGTGCGTGTGCGTGTGCGTGTGTGCGTGTGTGCGTGTGTGCGTGTGTGCGTGTGTGCGCGTGTGTGTGTGTGCGTGTGTGTGCACTCACCTATTTGTGGTTGTAGGGGTCGAGGCATTGTGTGTGTGTGTGTGTGTGTGTGTGTGTGTGTGTGTGTGTGTGTGTGTGTGTGTGTGTGTGTGTGTGTGTGTGTGTGTGTGTGTGTGTGTGTGTGTGTGTGTGTGTGCGCCAAGGAGAAACTTCATCCACCCCCACTCACTGCCTCTCCTTAGCCATCGTTGTGAAGCAATTAACCCACTCTTTGAGCCCCAACAATTACATCCCTTCAGTAAACCTTGAGAGAAACCCATCGAGATTAGTATCATTGTTTAATATGATCTAACAGTAACGAGTAATATATGCTAGATAAGAGTTAGTGTAGGAGTTGAAGTGAAGTGCAGTGAAACAGAACGAAAGTATATAAAATAATGAACTAGGCACAGCACTACTCCAACATTGTATCGATTGGCCCCACCGGCGCACTGCAACACCCACATCATGCGCATTCTAAAACATTTATAAACCTCCATATCTCACTCATTCTAAATATCCATCCACTACCATTAATTAAACAAATAACCATACACTATACGGCATTGATATCAACCAATTTACGCGAGTTTTAAGGCGAGGAAGGGCAAATATAATGGAGTAGCAGTATTGGAACCCAGGGTAGGGAATGGTGTTGCAGTCAATAAGGAACAGTAGAGATGCAATGAGCATGTGTCTAGGTACATGGTGTAGTCTCTCAGATACACTGTTGTGTAGAACTCTTGTAGTAGTCGTTGTATGTGTAGCACCAAGGTGTATTTTAAATGTGTAATCATGTGAATATACATACATGCCTGTGCGTAGAACTAGTGGCTAGAGTAATGTAATCACGCCTGTAATCACGTTAAACTTGTAATCGCACCTTATTACCCTCCCTTCACCTATTTTTATGTAGTTATGTACCGTGTGTTTGGCCACACTGTGTCGAGGCCACACTGTGTCTTGCAAGACGCCAGGTGCTTGTTGCCACTTGTCACGGTGGCTTAGTAGTGTGTGAAGAAGATAAGCAGCAGCAGCAGCACCACCACCCTAGTCTGGCCTAAATCACCCTAGAACACCGTCAATCCTGCACCTCTGTCACCCGTACAGGTTAACGCTTTAACCCCTTCACCTGTTTGGTCCATACGGATATAAAGCTTATTGAGCCCAGCACAGTGATCCTTGATGTGTAAGTAAGGTTGTCTGGGCCCCTTGATGCTGGTGAGGGGCTCTTGATCCAAGGAATGGGGCCTGTGCTCCCTTTCCTCGGGTCATAAATGACTGCATTTCATCTCTCTTCCTGGCCCTTGTGGGTTCAGTACTTAATTATGATTGTAATAATATCGCTCCTCCCCGGCCCTTGTGGGTTTAGCACTTTTCATTGCAATATCACTCCTCCCTGGCCCTTGTGGGTTTATCACTTTTGATTTTTAATAATAATAATATCGCTCCTCCCCATTACTGTAATAATTTAGTCCTTGTACATAATTTTAAACTTATATAATGGTTTTATGTATTGAGTTTCGTATTAAATTTTAGTGACATTGCATATTATTGCTCTCATATGCTGTATGACCCATATGGAGGTCAGGAAACAGGAAAAGTGTTTCCTGATGCTGGTCTTAGTCATATGATGGCCCGCAGCTGGTGTTTTTGGTCATCTGACTGAAGCCTTCCACAGGCTTGCCCCTCCACCCCATTAAAAATTGCGATATAATACCCCTATGGATTTAGCACCTTTATTTTAGTAAGTAAAAAAAGTTACGGGGACGTGTATATTGAAAAGGTATTATAGTTGGCCATAAAGTATATTTAACCCGGAACAGAAATTTGTTAATGTTTTATATTATAAATAGGCATATTATCTATTGAATGAGGAAAGTTATTTATTGTGGAAATTGTTGTAGGCGATAACAGGCAAAATAAGAATAGTATACGTATAAATTAATTTATATTAAGTGGACTGTGCAATGGAATCAATTATATTTTAAACAAATAGGGAAGAATCTTTATTTTGATACATTGAATAACATAACCCAGCCCAACCTAACCCAACAAGCTATAAAATTGTTAGTTATTATAGGCCGAGTAAAATTAGGCCAGGTTATGTTTAAAATATGTATTTCCCCATAGGCACTAAGTATAGATATGTAGAACACAATACTTGAGAATTTAGATAAAACACCCAGTAGTAAACTACATACTGACCCTAACTTCAAACATCAATATAATCTGCAGTATCTTATTAATTTGTATTCTTCGTTATGAGTGCTGCATGACCCCAACAGGTTTAGAGCTTCCCCATGAGTTTTATGATAATTTGGTTATATTCAAAAACATCAGGAGGTATGACCATATTCAATATGACCATTAAAGGTGGCTCGTGGCCTGGTAGGCAAAGCTCTGGCTTCACACTGAGGGGACTGGGTTCGATTCCCAGCATGGGTGGAAACATTAGGCTTGTTTCCCTACACCTGTTGTCCATGTTAAGATAAGATAAGATTTCGTTCGGATTTTTAACCTCGGAGGGTTAGCCACCCAGGATAACCCAAGAAAGTCAGTGCGTCATCGAGGACTGTCTTAACTTATTTCCATTGGGGTCCTCAATCTTGTCCCCCAGGATGCGACCCACACCAGTCGACTAACACCCAGGTACCTATTTGCTGCTAGGTGAACAGGACAACAGGTGTAAGGAAACGTGTCGAAATGTTTCCACCTACCGGGAATCGAACCCGGGCCCTCCGTGTGTGAAGCAGGAGTTTTAGCCACCGGGCCACCGGGCCACCCAATGTTCACCTATCAGTAAAATGAATACCTGGGTGTTAGTCGACTGGTGTGCATCACATCCTGGGAAAAACTGATCTAATTTGCCCGAAATGTTCTGAATAACAAGCAGCATTCTATATAGTCAGCTGTAGTCTGTATACCTTGTACATGTACTTGTAGAAATAAAGATATGTTGTTACATTAAATGTAAATCAACAAAAACTGGTTGATATGATCCATTATGTACTGCCTTGGTTGAGTTTTCTTGACTAAACCCACTAATGTGTAAAATTACCGAGGCTAAGCCGAACTAAAACGGCCTTGGCTAAGCCAAGCTAAAACCACCAAGGCTAAGGTGAACTAAAACCACCAAGGCTAAACCGAACTAAAACCACCGAGGCATAGCCGGACTAAAACTACTGAAGCTAACCTTAAGAAGTGATTAATATTACAACCTTATGCCAGAACCCCACAGTGGAATGGCTGCCATGGTTTAACGCAAATGATAAAACTAAACTGCTTAGATTGACCCCTTCACTGTTGGAGGATCTGAAATTAAGTCATGGCAATGTCGGGAGTTTAAAAAAAAAAATCTGAATTGGTAAATAAAATTTTTTTGAAAGGTAATAACACCAAAAACATGCTGTGCATAACAAACAGCTTTTTTTATTTATTTATTTATTTATTTATTTAAAAATTTGTGCACACATACAGAGGTACAAAAAATACAGAAAAGAGCAGTATGCCAAAGCCACTTATACTATGCATAGCATTACGGGCTGGCTTAAAATTAACTTAAGATGAACTAAGCAATGATGACATCGGTGATAAAACTTTAATGTAAACAGATTACTATAAAGCACAAGTGAGTATTACAAAGACAGGTCATATGGTTGTATGCATTGTTGTACATTCAGTAGAATGGAGTATTCTGTTAGGTAGTGTATTTAAAAAATAATAAAGTTAGATTGGGTTTTAGGTTTAACATTTATGTGATATAATTGTGAGAAACATTTAAGATATACAATTTATAAGGTTCAGTTATTCAGTATTTATTTGGTTTTGGGTGAGTAAGTGATCTTTGAGAAGAGACTTGAATTTATAAACAGGTAGTGTTTCTTTTATATTTACAGGTAGTGAGTTCCAGATTTTAGGGCCTTTTATGTGCATTGAGTTTTTGCATAGTGTGAGATGGACACGAGGAACATCAAAGAGTGATCTGTGCCTTGTGTTATGGTCATGTGTTCTGTTGAGGTTGGCAAGGAGATGTTTGAGGGGAGGGTTAATATCAGAGTTAAGTGTTCTATGTATGTAATAGGTGCAGTAATAAGTATGAATGTTTTGTATGGTGAATAGGTTTAGTGTATTGAATATTGGTGGAGTGTGCTGCCTATAGTGAGAATTTGTTATCATTCTAACTGCAGCCTTTTGTTGGGTAATTAGTGGTCTGAGATGGTTACTTGTTGTTGAGCCCCATGCACAAATTCCATAGGTGAGATAGGGGTAAATAAGAGAGTGATATAGGGCCAGGAGGGCTGACTGTGGAGCATAGTACCGTATCTTCGATAGTATGCCTACAGTCTTGGAAATTTTCTTAGAAATTTGTTGTATATGTGTATGAAATTTGAGTCTATTATCAAGGTGGATTCCTAAGAATTTTCCCTCTGTTAGCTTTGTGATAGGTGATCCGTTTATCATTATGTTAAGAGGGACATCTGTAGCTCTGTTACCAAACTGAATGAAGTAGGTTTTGTCAATGTTTAGTGTAAGTTTGTTAGTCCTCATCCAGGTAGATATTTTCTGTAATTCTGTATTTACAGTATTGGCTAGCGTGACTGGGCTCGGGTGGGAGAAGACGTATGTAGTGTCATCTGCAAATAGTGTGGGTTTGAGTAATTGCGAAGCATTTGGTAGGTCATTTATGTATAGGAGAAAGAGAAGAGGGCCAAGGACACTTCCCTGTGGGACACCAACTGTAATTGGTTGTGCAGAAGAGTTTGCCCCATTTGCATACACATATTGGCTTCTGTTGCTGAGGTATGACTTGAGGTAGTTGAGGGAGTGCCCTCTTATACCATAGTGTGACAATTTTACGTGGAGCAAGTCATGGTTAACTGTATCAAAAGCTTTACGTAAGTCAATGAAGATCCCCAGTGGGACTTCTTTTTTCTCTATTGCAGTGTATATATGTTCTAGCATGTGTATAATAGCATCATTAGTATTTTTATTTGGCCTGAATCCAAATTGGCAGGGGTTGAGTATGTTTTGGGAGATAAGGTAGGAGTAGATTCGTTTATGAATTAATTTTTCGAAGATTTTTGAGAGAGGGTGTAAGTTGGATATTGGCCTATAGTTATTCAACTCTGTTTGGTCTCCTCCTTTGTGGATCGGGGTGACCCTTGCTATTTTGAGTACTGTGGGGAAGGTGGAGGATTCAATGGATTTGTTAAAGAGTGTTGCAATGATTGGTGATAGCACTTGTGACACTTTTTTGTATATAAAGGGTGGTAAGGTATTTAAATCTCCTGCCTTGTTTTTTAGCGTGTTGATAATAAGGGAGACTTCGTATGGGTTAGTCGGAGCTAGGAACAGTGTGTTCGGGTAGTTGCCAGTGAGGTAGTCATTTGGTGGGGTATCTGAGCTTGGGATTTTATTGGCAAGGTTTTGTCCTATAGTGGAGAAGAAGTCATTGAGTCTGTTTGCTGTTTCTGTTGGTGGGAGTTGGGGTTCATCTGATTTTGCTAATTTTATTTCGCTATTTCGTGATATCTTTTTTGTTCCTAGAATTTCTGATAGGGTTTTCCAGGTCTTTTTTATATCACCTCGTAAGTTGGATAATCTGTTCTCATAATACAATTTTTTTGCCCTTCTTATCAGGCTGGTTAGGATTGACGAGTAACGTTTTGTTTGGTCTCTGGTTATGTGACCCATTCTGTACTGTTTTTCATATTGGTGTTTTGTATTTATGGATTTGAGAATGCTGGGTGTTAACCAGGGACTGTTCAGTCTCTTAGCTGTCATCTGTTTAGTTTTTTTAGGGCAGTGCTTGTTATAGAGGTATTGGGTCTTTTTTAGAAAATTATTAATACATTCGTCAATATCTGTATAGATTTCTAGCTCAGTGTGCCAGTCAATGTTTGCTACTGCTGTTGTGAAGTTATTAATGGCTGCCTCATTGTGAAGTCTGAAGGTGACTTTAGTAGTGTCTTGGGGTAATTTACCAAGAGTTGTTATGAGAAAAGTAGGGTAGTGGTCTGTGGTATTATCTGTAATTATGCCTGATTTTAAAGGGGATATGGTGTTGGTCCAGATGTGGTCAAGTAGGGAAACACTAGTCTCTGTAACTCTTGTAGGTTTTGTTACTGTTGGTAGCAACATACAGTTACTCATTGTGTTTGTGAATTCAGTAACGTGTGGGTCCTGGTCTTGCAGGAGATTTATATTGAAGTCACCGGAGAGTAGTAAGTGATCTTTGTTCATGCGTGCATCAGTTATCATACTTCCTAGGTTTTGACTAAATTGGCTAATGTTTGACTGTGGAACTCTGTAAATGTTTATCAATGTGAGAGGTTTTTGTAGGTATTTGGATTTGAATTTGGCTATTATATATTCCCCATGTTCATCCCTTGTGCAAGTATTAGTGATACATTCTAGTTGGTCTGAGTAGTATATGGCTGTGCCACCCCCTTGTTGGTCTGGCCTACAGTTGTGTATGGCTGTGTAACCAGGAATGGCATAGACATCTGTACTATCAGGCTTTAGCCAGGTTTCAGTTAGTGTAATGATGGACATATTGGCATGTAAGGAATTTAGTAATGCTATGAGGTCATCGTAATGCTTGCTTAAAGATCTGATATTGTAGTTAAAGATAGTTATGTTGTTGTTGGCACTGAGAAGTGCCTTTGATTGTTCTGCAGTGTAGTAATTACAGTAACTGTTTGAATCATTTAAGTCATTAAATAAGAGGTTGGTATCAGGATCAATGCTTGTAATCATAAGATTTGTAGTGAATCTATAGTTAGAATTAAGTATAAAACAAAGTAAATAGTCTTAAGCTAAAAAATAGCACCTGAATTATTTAACAAATGTAAAATAATGAGCTAAGGTAGTTTTGGAATATAATGGCAAAGTTGTGAACTTATTCTACTTTAGCACCTGAGAATAGCACCTTGATTATTTTAACAATTGTTAATGTATAAACTAGGGTAGTTATATAAAGCTAAAATAAAGGAGAAAATATATGAGGGACTAAAATTAAGTAATGGTAAACAAAGTTAAATGGACAGGTGGTCACTATGAAATAATATTGGTTTAGGAGTAAGATCTGATTTGTAATATTAAATAAATTGAGCAGTTTATTGCACAATAAAAGTAAAAAAAATGAGGTAGTTGGTACTAGCTAGCAAAAGATAGTTTTGGTACTTGCAAAAAAGTAATTGGAATATACACTAATTGCATACACAATAAAAAGTGACTAAAGTATTTTATATATGCCAATTATTCTAACTGTATGCTGTACAGTACCATACAGAAATAAGGTGTTTGAATTACATAGGCACAAAGTTGGTGGTCTGGGCACAATTTATGCATCGGCAGTTTCGCTCGCCCTGAAACCTACTTTAAGTTCAATTACAACAAATTCTTAGCTAGTTAAGATTTTGTTCAGATTTTTAACCAGGAGAGTTATCCACCCAAGATAACCCAATAAAATCAGTGCATCCTCAGGAAATCATAGCACTAGTTAAACTACTCAGGAAATCCTAACTAACCTAAGATCACTAAATCAGTTTAAAGTATTAATACACACCTAAAATTGTAGTTGTAAATTGTACTACCTGGAGTATACCTGGAGAGGGTTGCGGGGACTGATGCCCCTGCAGCCCGGTTTGTGACCAGGCTTCGTAATTTTTTTTTATTTTTTTTTTTTGGATACCTCTCTACTACAAATTTTTTAAATTATAATTTTTTACTATTTTTTTCATAATGCACAATTAAAATTTGCCACTCCATAACCTATGTCTAATTTTAAGTAGTCTGTAAGCATTAGGATTAGTCTGCCCGAAATGTTCATGCATGATAGTGGCTTTATGCGTAACAATACAGCCTCTCCTCACTTAGTGACGTACTCATTTACCGATGCCTCGGACTTGCGACGGGCTCTCTGACCAGTATTCATACCTAAATAATGTATATTAGAACTGATTTTCTCTATTTTGTTTATATCAATATACAGTACACCTCTGTATAAACATTTAAAAATATTCCAGAAATGTTATAAATGGTGTAGAGGTGACATTAAAACAATATCAAAGATAGTTGACACAAACTCGCTACCATTATAGTATGCTCCTCACTTAGCGACGAATTCGTTTAACAACTTGGTCTTAGGAACGGAACTCCAGCGTTAAGTGAGGAGAGGCTGTACTTTATTACACATCAACTCCGGTTGACACGTCAACTAGAGTTTGTATGCTACACAAAGAAATAAAAATTTTGAATTTGACTGTACATAATACTTTCCCTTGGGTCCCTTAATTTTGTTCTTTAGGATGAAACCCACAACAGTCGACTAACAACTAACACTGCTGGGTGAACAGAGACAGCAGGTGTATGGAAACATGCCCAACATTTCCACTTATGCTGGAGATCAAACCACAGACACTCAGTTTGTGAGCCGAGTGCTTTATTGACTATATGGGCCATTCAGCATGAATTAATCATATGGTTGATAGATTGCTCAATTGATAGAGCAAATACAACTTGTGTTCTGTTCTAATAATTGAGCAAAAAACAAATGCCCATTCAGCTATCACAACTACCCTTATAAAGTGCACAGAAGTTAGCAATTTGGCCATTTTTACACACACACAAAAAAAATTCAACTTCAAAGAGTCCAAAGTAAGCATTATGCATTCCAGCCACTAGAGTAACATTTCCTCTGTTCATTAATCATATCCCCAGGCTTCTGCTATATTACACTTGCCCTCCAGTTTGAATTTCACAAAAAAAGCTAAGTTTTACCATATTTCTAGGATAATAAAATATGAATGATTGGTTATAGTTGAGGGCATCCCAATAACTGAAGCAGATCTAGTAAAAACCCATAAAACAGTCCAAGAAAATTCCACTACTTTGAGTGCCTAATTAATACTGTTAGTATTGTGCGTTAGTGAGTGCACTCTCAGACTGCATAGTTTGATACCTACCAAAGAGATAGGAGATGGCTAATGTGGTAATGTGGTCAAAAATATGGCTTAAATGCACATTTTATGTATGTCAATGTCCTTCATTTGCTTGGTGTAATAAAGCTGATAGCTTAAGGGATGAACTGTATAGTAGTAGCCACCTACAAATATTTTGGCATAGTTTTACCAAAATGCATCACAAACTTGGAAGATGTATTTTTGCATCAGTACTCGATCGGTCAAGCTGAGGGCCGTTTCATTCCTGTATCAACACTACTATACCAGTTGACCTTGAGAGAGCATATGACACAACTTGGAGGTATAATATTTTGGCCCAAGCCCACTCCTTAGGCCTCTGAGGCACTCTACCATCCTTCCTTAAGAACTTCTTAACTGACAGACATTTCTGTGTTCGGGTTAATAATGTGCTCTCCCTGGACTTTGTCCAAGCTGAAGGTGTCCCCCAGGGATGTGTTATGAACACAACACGTTTTCTCCTTTCTATAAATGATCTGGCCTCTCCTTCCATCCGATATTTTGTCATCACTCTATGTTGATGACTCTGCTATAGCTTGTGCAGGTGCTAACTGTCACCTCATTGCAGTTTCTCTCCAGCATAGGGTCAGCTGTGTTTCCAATTGGGCCACCATGCATGAGTTTAAATTTTCCAGTACTAAAACTCACCAAATTACTTTCACTAGATGTTCTGTCATCTCTGATCATCCATTGTACCTCAGTGGCTCATGTATCCCAGAATGTGATATGGTCAGGTTTCTAGGCCTTCTCTTTGACCATAGGTTATCCTGGAAACCTCACATTACCTCTCTGAAGGCAACTTGTCACAGAGGGCTACACCACCTTAAAACCCTCGCTCATCTTTCATGGGGAGCTGATCGTAGAACTCTCCTTCGCCTACATTCAGCCCTAATTTTATCGAAATGCAATTATGGTGACCAGATCTATTCAGTGGCCTCTCCTGCTACTCTCTCTAGCCTTAATCCCATCCATCAACAGGGATTACGTTTATGCCTTGGTGCTTTTCGCTCTTCACCTATTGAGAGTCTCTATGCAGAAGTGAATATTCCATCCTTGTCCGATCATTGTGATGCCCATTGCCTTCACTATTATGTTTGATTTCATGATCTCCGCAATCCTTCCATATATAGAATAGTCACTGATGTTAGTAGACATTCTTTATTTGTTCGCCCCTGTTTACTCCGTCCCTTTTCTCTTCACTTACATTCGCTCTTGCCTTCCCTTCAGTTACTACCTTTCTATGTTCATGTGGCATCTCACTTTTCTCTACCCCCTTGGGAAGTTCCAGCTGTTTGTGTCTGTTCTTTCTCACTGCCATGCGTGAAAGCCCAACTGCCTATGCTAGCTTCATGCTCTCTTTTTCTTGACCACTTCTGCTCTCATTCTCATACCATCGCAGTGTACACAGATGGTTCTAAGTCTTCTGACGGCATCAGATTCGCAGCAGTGTTTCCGGACAGTGTCGTGCGAGGGCATTTACTATCCTTGGCTAGCATTTTTACTGCTGAATTGTATGCCATTCTTGCAGCACTTACCCGTATTGCATCTATGCCTGTGTCACTATTTGTGGTTGTTTCAGACTCCCTTAGTGCTTTACAGGCTATACGAAAATTTGATACACTTACCTTTTAGTTCTCCGTATCCAACTTTGGTTACGCCGTATCTCTACAAAGCGCAAAGATATTGTTTTTTGTTGGGTCCCTGGTCATGTTGATGTACAGGGCAATGAACAGGCAGACACTGCTGTACGGTCAGCAGTACATGACCTCACAGTTTCATATAGAGGTATTCCATTCACGGACTATCTTGCTGTAATTGCTACCCACCTTCGCACTCGTTGGGAACAACGTTGGTCTGATCTGCTCTATAACAAACTTCATTCTATTAAACCGAGTATAGGCTACTGGCCGTCTTCTTGTCATCAAAGTCGAGGTTGGGAGACTACTCTCTCTCGTCTTCGCATCGGCCACACTCGTCTTACTCACGGGTATCTCATGGAAAGGCGCCCTGTTCCTCTCTGTGAGAATTGTCAGGTTCCAGTATCTGTTAGCCACAATCTGTTGGACTGCCCATTCTATCAATGAGCACGCAGAATTTACGTCCAACGTCGTCTCCGCTCTGCTGCTCTTTCCTTACCTTCCCTTCTTGCTGATGGACCCTCCTTTAATCCAGACTCTCTCACTGACTTTTTGACAGCAACTGATTTACTTCACAAGCTCTGATGATGATACCTTTAGCACTTCCCTCAGCCCTTTCTACCTCAATCTCTTGCTACCCTCTACCCCTGCACTATCCACTGCCCCTCTGTACTCCATAACCTACTAATCATCCCTCTCCCTCTTGCTACCCGATACCCTCACATCCTTCCCTGCCCTGCAGCGCTGTATAGCCCTTGTGGTTTAGCGCTTCTTTTTTATTATAATAATAATGTACTATACCAGTACAAGTGCAGAAAACTTTTCTTCTACATAGACATGCATTTCTTCCAACTTGGTGCCATGATGTACAGTACAGAGTATGATCTCTTTTATATTCTGTAATGTACGTATATACTTTTTAGTGTGCACAGTACTTTACACATTTGTTTTCATTAGTCATAAGTACTAATCTGTTTAAAATGTTCACTGCACAAAAATACCTTTTCGTGCCTACACACATTTGTCATCTCTAGGTAGTTAATGAGAGTATCGTCATGATCCTTCACTTATGCATTTTACATATTGGTGAAACTAATAAATAATTATGAAGGGTATTTCTCCACAAACCATTAAATAAAGATCACTGAAGTTTTACAACTGACTTTACAATGAAGTAAATAAATTTATATACAACCTCACCTCACTTAGCGACGTACTCATTTACCGATGACTCAGACTTACGATGGGCTCTACGACAAGTGTATGCATCCCTAAATAATGTATATTAGAGTTGATTTCCTCTATTCTGTTTATTACAATATACTATACAGTACACTACTGTATAAACATTTAAAAATATACCAGAAATGTTATAAATTGTGCAAAGGTGACATTAAAACAGTATCAAAGATGGTTGACACAAACCCACTACCATTATAGTATGCTCCTCACTTAGTGACAAATTAATCTACTGACGTGGTCTTAGGAATGGAACTTTATCATTAAGTGAGGAGAGGGGTTTTGTGTGTGTGTGTGTGTGTGTGTGTGTGTGTGTGTGTGTGTGTGTGTGTGTGTGTGTTTTAGTGTTATATAAATCACAGGGATGTTAGGAAGTATTCCTTCAGTCACAGAGTTGTCAGGAAGTGGAATAGTCTGGGAAATGGTGTACTGGAGGCAGGATACATACATAGCTTTAAGAAGAGGTATGATAAAGTTCATGGAGCAGGAAAAGTGACCTAGCAGCGGTCAGTGAAGAGGCAGGGCTAAGAGCTATGACTCGACCCCTGCAACCACAACTAGATGAGTGCATGCACATGCGCGCACACGCGCACACACACAGGTGCTATGTGTACCACTAACAACAATCTTCAACACATCTATCGAAACAAGGCGACTACCTGAACTATGGAAGACAGCAAATGTAGTCCCAATTTTTAAAAAAGGAGACAGGCATGAAGCATTAAACTACAGACCAGTGTCACTGACATGTATACTATGCAAAGTCATGGAGAAGATTATCAGGAAAAGAGTGGTGGAACACCTAGAAAGGAATGAGTTGATCAGTGACAGCCAGCACGGCTTCAGTCACAAACCTACTGGAGTTCTATGACAGGGTCCTCTTCAAGGAGGGCTCCTTGTTGCAGTGAAGAGGTTCTTGGTCTGAGGAATTAGATATTTTGGTCTCTTTCCTCAGACTGAACCTAATTTCCCTCCTTCCCTATCCCATCCTCCCCAACCCCCCTTTCCTTTTCCTCCTCCTCTCCCCATCCCTCCCTTATCCCCTTCCTGTTTTTGGCCTTGGGGATTCTTCCCACAGGCACTCTAGTTCCTAGGTAAGGGAGAGGGTACTGTGGTCCATCTCATTCTACCGAGGTCCCTGGTAGTGGTGTAGTTTACTGTGGAATCTGGATCACCTGGGGATGTCCCACTCCCTCTCTGGTCTCCCAGGGGGTAGCTTTGGGTGTCTTTTGGGTGACAGGTGTATCTCTGGAAGCTGCCTTTCGGATTCCAGGGGTGTGGTGGCTGAAGGAGGTATGCTTTGTGGCAGGTATCTGGTTGCCCTCTCTTTTTTCCACCAAGGTGGCTCAGTAGATGTGAGGTTGGTATCCCAGACTGCTGGTTTACTGGCATGAAGGGTAGGGTATGGCACGGGTTTCACGCCACATCTGCACTACTTGCGGTGCTGGGGTCCTCTTGGGTGAGGAGGGGGATTTATGGCCCTTTCATCCCTCCTAGGAGCTATCCCTCCACATCCCCCCCCCTTTTTTTCTTTTTTTTTTCTAAAAAACAAACAGAAACAAGTGACATAATCATGGAGTCCCAAATCCATGAAACCGCTCCCCCCAGGCCCCTTTCTGCTACCGCACCTTGTTCCGACTCTACCTCGTTATCTGACTACTCTTCGGACATTTCTAATGCCCCTGTACCTCCTGCTGGTGCCGTTTTGTCACTCACTCCAGGTACCAGGGTTCCACCTGACTCTTTTGATACATCTGACCTTTGCACTTCTTTGACCATGCTTCTGGCTTCTCCCTCTATGGTGCGGCGATCTTCGGATCGCCCACCCATCCCATGTTGGACCAACTCCAGTCCCACACCTAAACACCCGAGACCATTACCTGATGATACTCCTTCACTTCCTCCCCTTGTATGCTATGTTTCAAAATACACAATGGACTAAGTTTTTTTTACTCTGCAACCGACTTCTCCTGACTACCTTTCCGATCATAGTATTAGCAAGGTGCTCCTATGCCATGTTGGTTGAGATATATCCCTTCATGCTCTCAAGAGCGATGTATGCATCGTCACGTTAACAGAACGCTAGCCAAGCTCACGATCTTTCTCTCCTTGCAACTATAAATGCTATTCCTGTAACTATTAGAACATAAGAACATGAGAAAGAAGGAACACATTAACAGGTCTACTGACCCATGTGGAGCAGGTCCATGTCCTCCCCCCCCACCCCCTGGATTAGCCCAATGACCCGCCCAGTCTGGCCACCTCCACTCAAAGGAGGAGCACGGCACCACATCCAGCAGCACAAGCTAGTCAGGCCCAACTCGCACCCACCCACACCCACTCGTGTATTTTTTTTTTTTCAACAAACCGGCCGTATCCCACCAAGGAAGGGTGTCTCAAAAAGAAAAATGAAAGTTTCTCTTTTTAAATTTAGTAATTTATACGGGAGAAGGGGTTACAGTGTACTAGCCCCTTGCTCCCGGCACTTTAGTCGCCTCTTACAACACGCATGGCTTACGGAGGAAGAATTCTGTTTCACTTCAACATGGAGATAAAAGGAAATAAACAAGAAGAAGAACTAGAAAGAAAATAGAAAAAACCCAGAGGGGTGTGAATATATATGCTTGTACATGTATGTGTGGAGTTTACCTGGAGAGAGTTCCGGGGGTCAACGCCCCCGCGGCCCGGTCTGTGACCAAGCCTCCTGGTGGATCAGAGCCTGATCAACCAGGCTGTTGCTGCTGGCTGCACGCAAACCAACATACGAGCCACAGCCCGGCTGGTCAGGAACCGACTTTAGGTGCTTGTCCAGTGCCAGCTTGAAGACTGCCAGGGGTCTGTTGGTAATCCCCCTTATGTATTCTGGGAGGCAGTTGAACAGTCTCGGGCCCCTGACACTTATTGTATGGTCTCTTAACATGCTAGTGACACCCCTGCTTTTCATTGGGGGGATGTTACATCGTCTGCCAAGTCTTTTGCTTTCGTAGCGAGTGATTTTCGTGTGCAAGTTCAGTACTAGTCCCTCTTGGATTTTCCAGGTGTATATAATCATGTATCCCTCCCGCCTGCGTTCCAGGGAATACAGGTTCAGGAACCTCAAGCGCTCCCAGTAATTGAGGTGTTTTATCTCCGTTATGCGCACCGTGAAGGTTCTCTGTACATTTTCTAGGTCAGCAATTTCACCTGCCTTGAAAGGTGCTGTTAGTGTGCAGCAATATTCCAGCCTAGATAGAACAAGTGACCTCCCTAGTTTTGAAGGTTCTCATTATCCATCCTGTCATTTTTCTAGCAGATGCGATTGATACAATGTTATGGTCCTTGAGGTGAGATCCTCCGACATGATCACTCCCAGGTCTTTGATGTTGGTGTTTCGCTCTATTTTGTGGCCAGAATTTGTTTTGTACTCTGATGAAGATTTAATTTCCTCGTGTTTACCATATCTGAGTAATTGAAATTTCTCATCGTTGAACTTCATATTGTTTTCTGCAGCCCACTGAAAGATTCGGTTGATGTCCGCCTGGAGCCTTGCAGTGTCTGCAATGGAAGACACTGTCATGCAGATTCGGGTGTCATCTGCAAAGGAAGACACGGTGCTGTGTGACCTAAGTGTAAGTAGAAGTAGCAAGACGTACCTGAAATCTTGCATGTTTATGAGACAGAAAAAAGGACACCAGCAATCCTACCATCATGTAAAACAATTAAAGGCTTTCGTTTTACACTCACTTGGCAGGACGGTAGTACCTCCCTGGGCGGTTGCTGTCTACCAGCCTACTACCTAGACTCATGTATTTATCTAACCTATTTTTAAAACTACACAAAGTTTTAGCCTGAATAACTGTACTCAGGAGTTTGTTCCACTCATCCACAATTCTATTACCAAACCAGTGCTTTCCTATATCATTCCTGAATCTGAATTTTTCCAACTTGAAACCATTGCTGCGAGTCCTGTCTTGGCTGGAAATTTTCAGCACGCTATTTACATCCCCTTTATTTATTCCTGTTTTCCATTTATACACCTCGATCATATCCCCCCTAATTCTACGCCTTTCGAGAAAGTGCAGATTCAGGGCCCTCAGTCTATCCTCATAGGGAAGATTTCTGATACACGGGATCATCTTTGTCATCCTCCTTTGTACGTTTTCCAGAGCATTTATATCCATTCTGTAATACGGTGACCAGAACTGAGCAGCATAGTCTAAATGAGGCCTAACCAAGGATACATAGAGTTGAAGAACAACCTGAGGACTTCTATTATTTATACTTCTAGATATGAAGCAAAGAATTCTGTTAGCTTTATTGCGAACACTAATGTACTGTTGTCTTGGTTTTAGATTACTGCTAACCAGAACTCCTAAATCCTTTTTGCAATCAGTAGTATTAAGATCTACATTATTTAGTTATATGTGGCATGGTTATTTACCTGTCCAACATTTAGATCTTTGCATTTGTCAATATTAAACTGCATCTGCCACTTCTCCGACTATTGCATCAGTCTATTCAAATCATCCTCTTCAAGGGGGGCTCCTTGTTGTGGTGAAGAGGCTCTTGGTCTGAGGAATCAGACCTGTTGGTCTCCTTCCTCAGACCGAACCCAATCCCCCCCTCCCTATCCCATCCTCCCTTTTTTCCTTTCCTCCTCCTCCTCCCCCCCCCCCCTTTTGCCTTTCCTCTTTTTGGCCTTTGGGATTTCTCCCACAGGCGCGCTAGTTCCTACGTAGGGGAAAGGATACCGGGGTCCATCCCATTCCGTTGAGGTTCTTGGCGGTGGCATAGTTTGCCGTGGAATCTGGATCGCCTGGGGATGTCCTGATCCCTCTCCGGTATCCCGGAGTAGCTTTAGGTGTCTTTCGGGCGACGGGTGCATCTCTGGAAGCCACCTTTCGGATTTCGGGGGTGGTGGCCGAAGGAGGTATGCTTTGTGGCGGATATCCAGCCGCCCTCTCTTTTGTCCACCGAGGTAGCTCGGCAGATGTGAGGTTGCTATCTCGGATTGCTGGTTTACTGGCATGAAGGGTAGGGTATGGCACGGGTTCCATGCTGCATCTGCACTACTAGCGGTGCTGAGGTCCTCTTGGGCGCGGAGGGAGATTTTCGGCCCCTTCATTCCTCCTGGGAACTATTCCTCCCTGCTCCCCCCTTTTTTCATTCTTTTTTTTATTTTTATTTTCTTTTCTTCTTTCTTTTTTTTTTTCTTAAAAACAAAAAGCAAAGGAGTAACCTAACCATGGAGAACCCAATCCATGAACCCACTACCCCCGGGCCCCTTCTTGATACCGCACCCCATTCTGATCCTGCCTTGTTTTTAGACCGTTCTTCGGACACTCCTGATGCCCCTGTACCTCTTGCTGGTGCTGTTTCCTCACCCGCTTCAGGTACCGGGGCTTCGACTGACTCCTTCGATTTGTCTGACCTCCGCTCTCCTTTGACTGTGCTTCTGGCCTCTCCCTCTACGGTACGGCAATTTTCGAATCGCCAGCCCATTTCACGCCGGACCAACTCCGGTCCTACTCCTAAACGCCAACGTCAATCTCCTGATGATGCTCCTTCGTTACCTTCCCATTCTACTCGAAAAAGACCGACACGTCATGCACTCCCTCTCCACGCTCAGTTTCGGACCACACAATGGACTAAATTCTTTACTTTAAGACCGACTTCTTCTTCTGCCTATCTTTCTGACCATAGTATTGGCAAAGCGCTCCTGCGTCATGTTGGTAGAGATATTTCATTTCATGCTCTCAAGAGCGGTATGCGCATCGTCACTGTCCAGAATGCTACCCAAGCTCATGATCTTTCTCTCCTTTCGAATATCGATACTACTCCTATCACTATTGAAAAACATCTTTCTCTCAATTCTTGTAGTGGTACTGTCATTCTGCCCCATACCATAGTCCAACAAAATTTCCAGTCATGTGACAATGACATTTTTGAGCAGCTGGAACTCCAGGATCTCCCAATCCTCAAAGTAGACACTTATGTCTTTCCTGCCCAAGGGCGGAGACGTTACCCTTGCAATGTGGCTCGTTTAACTTTTGACAGCCGAGAACTCCCGTCCTCTGTATATGTCGCGGGACATCGGTTACAAGTTTGAAGGGTGATAGCTACACCGCAACAGTCTAGAAATTGCTGGCGTTTTGGTCACCCAGCGAAATATTGCAGATGTATAGCCGAATGCCCAGTCTGTGGTGCCGACGGCCATTCTAATACATCTTGCAGTCAACCTCCATCTTGCCTTAATTGTAATGAAGCTCACCCTTCGTACTCCCGCCGTTGCCAGGTCTACTTAAATGAACGTGAAATCCGTTGCCTCAAAGAGGCAGAAGGTCTCCCTTATGCTATGGCAGTTACTCATCTCCGCCTCCAAGGGAGACTACCCCGTGTTTCTTATTCTCGTGTTTCAAAACATCCCCCCCACTTCTGAGATCCCATCTTCTGCAGCCTCCTCTGTTGTTACCCCTCCCATAGCCACTCCGGCATCTAATCCTTTTGCTGTCCTTGGCTCTGACGTCCCGACTACAACTCAGTCTGTTCTCACATCTTCGCGTCCTTCCTCACAAGCCCCAGTATCGACAAGACCTCGTACGACACCTAATACCAATCGCCCCTTTACTTCTCAGAAGTCCAAAAAATCCACATTGCTCAAATCTTCTTTGCCCCTTCCTTCCCTTCTTCCACCTCCACACTTTACCTTTCCAGTCTCTGTGCCTAGTTCTTCCCCTCTCTCTGGCTCTATTACAAGTGTGGAGATTCACCCTCCTCCTCGTACTATGCCTTCCACCCCCGTCTCCTCCCAAGTTTCTCCCTCTTCTGCCACCTCCCAGGTTTCTGCCTCTTCTGTCCCCCCCCCCCACACTTCATCTCCAGTCCCTTACACTCTTTCGTCCCCCTCTACTTTGGTACAGTCCATTACTGTCCCAATCTTTACTCACCCTCCCCCTGCTATCTCCAACATGGTCTCCCATACATATTTGAATTCAGAAACACTTGAAGCCATTTCAGAATATATTGCAGAGACTAAACCTTCAATGGACACTGATTCACTTCCTGTTCCTTCTCTTCCCTCTCCTCCATCTTCACAACCCCATTCTTCGCAACGCTCCGTTCCTTCGCTGCTTGAATGTCTTCCAATGCCACCACACATAGACTTTTCTAACCCCTCTAGTCCGTAGGTGCCTTTCCCTACGGATTCCTGGTATTTTCTTCATCGCCAATCATGGCCTATTTACAATGGAATATCCGCGGCCTCAGGGGTAATCGGGGTGAGCTTCAGATGTTGCTTTCCAGATTTTCCCCTGTTGGTACTTGCCTACAAGAACCAAAATTACACTCAGCTGTTTTCCAACCTATCTCAGGCTATAATTTATTGTATTCTTCGGATCCTTTCTCAGATGGGACCTTTAATGAAAGTGCCCTTCTTCTACGCAATGATATTCCGTACTGTCAACTATTTGTCCATACCTCGCTGCATTACACTGCAGCCCATATCCACTTGAATAAGTGGTTTACAATATGTTCTTTATATCTCTCTCCTTCTCGAGCATTTTCTATCCCAGACTTTGCCTTTCTTGTTTCATCCTTACCACCACCACTTCTGTTACTTGGTGATTTTAACGCCCACCATTTCCTCTGGGGGGGTCTTATTGTGACTCACGTGGCATCCAGTTCGAGGCTTTTCTCGCCTCTCACCCCCTCCATGTTTTAAATATGGGTACTCCCACCCATTTTGATCCTCGTACTCATACTCTCTCGTGCATCGATCTATCGGTCTCCTCTTCCTCCACTACACTAGACTTCACCTGGTCTGTTCTACCGGACTTACATGACAGCGATCATTTTCCAATCATTTTTACTTCTCCTTCATATTCACCACCTTTCCGTAGCCCTTGCTGGCAATTTGATCGGGCAAATTGGGACCCTTACTCGCAGCTCACTGCTTTTAGTGAGGTTCCTTCTTCATCCTCCATTGATGAGCTCCTACACCTCTTCTCGACGTCAGTTTATACCACAGCTTCTCATTCTATACGCCAAACCTCAGGCAAGCATTCTCGGAAGTGCGTGCCTTGGTGGTCTCCTGCTTGTGCTCGTGCAGTACGTTTGAAACTCGCCACATGGGGCAGGTACCGATACAATAGGACCAATGAGAGACTTCTTGATTTTAAGCAGAAGCACGCGGTCGCTTGCTGTGTCATCCGTGATGACACAGCACTTGCTGGCGAGACTATGTTTCCACCATCACCTCTGCTTCCTCTATGAGTGCAGTCTGGAAAAAAGTGAGGAAATTGAGTGGTAAATATTCTCCTGACCCGGCTCCTGTTCTACGGGTCGCCGGTATTGATGTAGCAAACCCTCTTGACGTTGCCATTGAAATTGGTACTCATCTGGTCCGTATTTCCCGGGGGCTCCATCTATGCCCCTTGTTTCTTTCCTCAAAGTCTGCCAGAGAGTTAGTACCCTTGGACTTTTCTTCTCTCAGAGAAGAACAGTATAATGTGCCTTTTACACTTCAGGAACTGGAGGCAACACTCTCAGCTTGCCGATCATCGGCAGCTGGACCTGATGACATTCATATTCGTATGTTACAACATTTACATTAGTCAGCCCTTGTAGTCCTCTTACACCTCTTCAATCTTATTTGGGCACAAGGAGTACTGTCATTCTGCCCCATACCATAGTCCAACAGAATTTCCAGTCATGTGGCAATGACATTTTTGAACAGCTGGAACTCCAGGATCTCCCAATCCTCAAAGTAGACACTTATGTCCTTCCTGCCCGGGGGCGGAGACGTTACCCTTGCAATGTGGCTCGTTTAACTTTTGACAGCCGAGAACTCCCGTCCTCTGTATATGTCGCGGGACATCGGTTACAAGTTCGAAAGGTGATACCTACACCGCAACAATGTAGAAATTGCTGGCGTTTTGGTCACCCAGCGAAATATGGCAGATCTATGGCCGAATGCCCAGTCTGTGGTGCCGACGACCATTCTAATACATCTTGCAGTCAACCTCCATCTTGCCTTAATTGTAATGAAGCTCACCCTTCGTACTCCCGCCGTTGCCAGGTCTACTTAAATGAACGTGAAATCCGTTGCCTCAAAGAGGCAGAAGGTCTCCCTTATGCTATGGCAGTTACTCATCTCTGCCTCCAAGGGAGACTACCCCGTGTTTCTTATTCTCGTGTTTCCAAACGTCCCCCCACTTCTGGGGTCCCATCTTCTGCAGCCTCCTCTGTTGTTACCCCTCCCATAGCCACTACGGCATCTAATCCTTTTGCTGTCCTTGGCTCTGACATCCCGACTACAACTCAGTCTGTTCTCACATCTTTGCGTCCTTCCTCACAAGCCCCAGTATCGACAAGACCTCGTACGACACCTAATACCAATCGCCCCTCTACTCAGAAGTCCAAAAAATCCACATTGCTCAAATCTTCTTTGCCCCTTCCTTCCCTTCTTCCACCTCCACACTTTACCTTTCCAGTCTCTGTACCTAGTTCTTCCCCTCTCTCTGGCTCTATTACAAGTGTGGAGATTCACCCTCCTCCTTGTACTATGCCTTCCACCCCCGTCCCCTCCCAAGTTTCTCCCTCTTCTGTCACCTCCCAGGTTTCTGCCTCTTCTGTCCCCCCCCACACTTCATCTCCAGTCCCTTACACTTTTCCCTCCCCCTCTACTTTGGTACAGTCCATTACTGTCCCAATCTTTACTCACCCTCCTCCTCCTATCTCCAATATGGTATCCCATACATCTTTGAATACAGAAACACTTGAAGCCATTTCGGAATATATTGCAGAGACTAAACCTTCAATGGACACTGATTCACTTCCTGTTCCTTCTCTTCCCTCTCCTCCATCTTCACAACCCCATTCTTCGCAACGCTCCGTTCCTTCGCTACTTGAACATCTTCCAATGCCACCACACGTTGACTTTTCTAACCCCTCTAGTCCGTAGGTGCCTTACCTACAGATTCCTGATATTTTCTTCATCGCCAATCATGGCCTATTTACAGTGGAATATCCGCGGCCTCAGGGGTAATCGGGGTGAGCTTCAGATGTTGCTTTCCAGGTTTTCCCCTGTTGGTGCTTGCTTACAAGAACCAAAATTACACTCAGCTGTTTTCCAACCTATCTCAGGCTATAATTTATTGTATTCTTCGGATCCTTTCTCAGATGGGACCTTTAATGAAAGTGCCCTTCTTCTACGCAATGATATTCCGTACTGTCAACTATTTGTCCATACCTCGCTGCATTACACTGCAGCCCGTATCCACTTGAATAAGTGGTTTACAATATGTTCTTTATATCTCTCTCCTTCTCGAGCATTTTCTATCCCAGACTCTGCCTTTCTTGTTTCATCCTTACCACCACCACTTCTGTTACTTGGTGATTTTAATGCCCACCATTTCCTCTGGGGGGGATCTCATTGTGACTCACGTGGCATTCAGTTGGAGGCTTTTCTTGCCTCTCACCCCCTCCATGTTTTAAATACGGGTACTCCCACCCATTTTGATCCTCGTACTCATACTCTCTCTTGCATCGATCTATCAGTCTGCTCTTCCTCCACTGCACTAGACTTCACCTGGTCTGTTCTACCAGACTTACATGACAGCGATCATTTTCCGATCATTCTTACTTCTCCTTCCTATTCACCACCTTTCCGTAGCCCTCGCTGGCAATTTGATCGGGCAAATTGGGATCTTTACTCACACCTCACTGCTTTTAGTGAGGTTCCTTCTTCATCCTCCATTGATGAGCTCCTACACATCTTCTCGACATCAGTTTATACCGCAGCTTCTCATTCTATACCCCAAACCTCAGGCAGGCATTCTCAGAAGTGCGTGCCTTGGTGGTCTCCTGCTTGTGCTCGTGCAGTACGTTTGAAACGTGCTGCATGGGGCAGGTACCGGTACAATAGAACCGCTGAGAGACTTGCTGATTTTAAGCAGAAGCGTGCGATCGCTCGCCGTGTCATCCGTGAAGCTAAACGCACTTGTTGGCGAGACTATGTTTCCACCATCACCTCTGCTTCTTCTATGAGTGCAGTCTGGAAAAAAGTGAGGAAATTGAGTGGTAAATACTCTCCTGACCCGGCTCCTGTTCTACGGGTCACTGGTGTTGATATAGCAAACCCTCTTGACGTTGCCATTGAACTTGGCACACATCTGGTCCGTATTTCCCGAGGGCTCCATCTATGCCCCTCGTTTCTTTCCTCAAAGTCTGCCAGAGAGTTAGTACCCTTGGACTTTTCTTCTCTCGGAGAAGAACAGTATAATGTGCCTTTTACACTTCAAGAACTGGAGGCAACGCTCTCAGCTTGCCGATCATCGGCAGCTGGGCCTGATGACATTCATATTCGTATGTTACAACATTTACATCGGTCAGCCCTTGTAGTCCTCTTACACCTCTTCAATCTTATTTGGGCACAAGGAGTTCTTCCCCAGCTGTGGAAATCTGCCATTGTTCTCCCTTTCCGCAAACCGGGTACTACAGGACATGATGCCTCCCACTATCGCCCCATCGCTCTTACAAGTGCAGTTTGCAAAGTGATGGAACGCCTCGTAAATCGACGTTTAATGTGGTATTTAGAGACTCACAACAGTCTCTCCGCTAGTCAATATGGCTTTCGTAAGGGTCGTTCTACCATAGACCCCTTACTATGCTTGGATACGTATGTTCGTAATGCCTTTGCGAATAATCACTCAGTTATTGCCATATTTTTTGACCTTGAGAAGGCATATGACACAACTTGGAGGTATAATATTTTGGCCCAGGCCCATTCCTTAGGCCTCCGAGGCAATCTACCATCCTTCCTTAAGAACTTTTTAACTGACAGACATTTCCGTGTTCGAGTAAATAATGTTCTTTCCCCGGACTTCGTCCAAGCTGAAGGTGTCCCTCAGGGATGTGTTCTAAGCACAACACTTTTTCTCCTTGCTATAAATGATTTGGCCTCTGTTCTTCCACCCAATATTTGGTCATCACTCTATGTTGATGACTTCGCTATTGCTTGTGCAGGCGCTGACTGTCACCTTATTGCAGTTTCTCTCCAGCATGCGGTCGACCGTGTTTCCACTTGGGCCACCACACATGGGTTTAAATTTTCAAGTACCAAAACTCACCAAATTACTTTCACTAGACGCTCTGTTATCTCCGATCATCCTTTGTATCTCTATGGCTCCCGTATCCCCGAACGTGATACAGTCAGGTTTCTAGGCCTTCTCTTTGACCGTCGGTTAACCTGGAAACCTCACATTACCTCTCTAAAGGCAACTTGTCACAGCCGGCTAAACCTTCTTAAAACCCTTGCTCATCTTTCCTGGGGAGCTGATCGTCGAACTCTGCTTCGCCTACATTCAGCCCTCGTTTTATCGAAACTCGATTATGGTGACCAGATTTATTCCGCGGCCTCTCCTGCTACTCTCTCTAGCCTTAACTCTATCCATCACCAAGGCTTACGTTTGTGCCTTGGTGCTTTTCGCTCTTCCCCTGTTGAGAGCCTCTATACAGAAGCAAATGTTCCATCCTTGTCTGATCGCCGTGATGCCCATTGCCTTCGTTACTATGTACGCTCTCACGATCTACACAATCCTTCCATTTATAGAATGGTCACCGATATTAGTAGACATTCTTTATTCGTTCGCCGCCCCTGTTTGCTCCGTCCCTTTTCTCTTCGCCTACTTTCACTCTTGTCTTCCCTTCAGTTACCACCTTTATATGTTCATGTAGCATCTCACTTTTCCCTACCCCCCTGGGAAGTTCCAGCTGTTCGGGTCTGTTCTTTCTCACTCCCTTGCTCGAAAGCTCAACTGCCTACGGTGGCTTCCCGCTCTCTTTTTCTTGATCACTTCCACTCCCATTCTCATGCCACCGCTGTGTACACAGATGGCTCTAAGTCTTCAGACGGCGTCGGATTCGCAGCAGTGTTTCCGGACAGCGTCGTACGAGGGCATTTACTATCTTCAGCTAGCATTTTTACTGCTGAACTGTATGGCATTCTTGCAGCACTTATTCGTATCGCATCTATGCCTGTGTCATCATTTGTAGTAGTCTCAGACTCCCTTAGTGCTCTACAGGCTATACGAAAATTTGATACATCTCATCCCCTAGTTCTCCGTATCCAACTTTGGCTACGCCGTATCTCTACCAAACATAAAGATATTGTTTTTTGTTGGGTCCCTGGTCATGTTGACGTACAGGGCAATGAACAGGCAGACACTGCTGCGCGGTCAGCAGTATATGACCTACCAATTTCCTATCGAGGTGTTCCATTTCTGGACTATTTTGCTGCAATAGCTACCCACCTTCGCACCCGTTGGCAACAACGTTGGTCAACTCTGCTCGGTAACAAACTTCATTCTATTAAACCGAGCATAGGTTACTGGCCGTCTTCTTGTCATCAGTGCCGAGGTTGGGAGACCACTCTCTCCCGTCTTCGCATTGGCCACACTCGTCTTACTCATGGGTATCTCATGGAGAGGCACCCTGTTCCTCTCTGTGAGCAGTGTCAAGTTCCAGTATCGATTAGCCACATTCTGTTAGACTGCCCTCTCTATCAACGAGCACGCAGAATTTACCTCCAACGTCGTCTTCGTTCTACTACTCTCTCTTTACCTTCCCTTCTTGCTGATGGACCCTCCTTTAATCCTGACTCTCTCATTGACTTCTTGACAACGACTGATTTACTCCACAAACTCTGATGATACTTTTCGCACTCCCCTCAGCCCTTTCTGGTTCAGTCTCTTGCTGCCCTTTACCCTTTCACCATCCACTGCCCCGCTGTTATCCGTAACCTGTTGCTCATCCATCTCCCTTTTGCCACCTGATGCCCTCGCTTCCTTCCTGCCCTGCAGCGCTGTATAGTCCTTGTGGCTTAGCGCTTCTTTTTGATTATAATAATAATAATCTATTTGTCTGAGGAGCATGTCACTAGTTACTGCAATCGTGCATAGTTTATCATCAACCTGTTCTATGTAATCTATTATTTCAGGAATATCGCTAGTATTTTCCTGGGTGAAAACTGAGAGGAAGTAGGTATTGAGAATTTCACACATATCCTTATCACTGTCAGTGATCTGACCAGAGTTACTCTTAAGTGGGCCAATTTTGTCTCTAATCTTACTTCTGTATACCTGAAAGAACCCTTTTGGGTTAGTCTTTGAATCCCTTGCAACCGTAGCCTCATAATCCCTTTTTGCTTTTCTTATTCCTTTCTTTATCTCTCTCTTTAATTAAATATATTGATTTCTTAACTGCCCATCCCCTCTTTTGATATGCCTATATATGCCTCTCTTTTGACCAGTGAGATGTTTTAATCTATTCATCCATTTGGGATCATTTTTGTTAGATCTAATTTCCTTACTCGGAACAAAAGTTGTCTGGGCAGCTAGAACTATGCTCTGAAAAACGTCATGTTGGCAACCAAGATCACCTACCTGACCCATAGTCATTCTCTCAATTCTTGTAGTACTGTCATTCTATCTCATACCATTGTCCAGCAGAATTTCCAGACAAGTGGTGATGACATTCTGGAACAGCTTGAACTCAAGACCTCCCAATTATCAAAGTAGACACCTATGTCCTCCCTGCCCACAGGCAGAGACAATACCCTTGCAATGTAGCTTGCTTAACTTTTGACTGCTGTGAGCTTCCGTCCTTGGTTTATATTGCGGGACACCATTTATAAGTTTGAAAGATGATCCCTACACCACAACAGTGTCGAAACTGCTGGTGTTTTGGTTATCCAGCGAAATATTGTAGGTCCATGGCTGAATGCCCAGTCTGTGGTGCCAACAACCATACCAAGTCATCTTATAGTCTACCTCCCTTTTGCCATAACTGTCATGAGGCTCACCCATCTTACTCTCACCATTGCCAAGTTTACTTAACCCTTAACCCTTTGAGGGTCGCCAGGCCCTCTCAGACTTGTTCTCAGGGTTGCCAAAATTTAAAAAAAAAAAAAATTATTTTTTCTTATAAAAAGATAGAGAATCTTTTCCCGATCATAATGACACCAAAAGTATGAAATCTGATGGAAAACTTATGGAATTATGCTCTCGCAAAGTTAACGGTCTGGACGATGTTTACGCATCAGCAATTTTGCCCATTTTGAGCCCTATTTTCGGCCAATTCCAGTGTACTAGTCGACAAAAATCATAACTATTTTGCTAAAACTCCGTTTTTTCTATCGAATGAGTACAAGAAACCACCCATTTACCGATTTCAACTCTCCAATAAAGTGGTCAGAATTTAGCAATTTTGCCAATTTCACACAAATTTCAAAAGATGCCAATTTCCAAATAGGGTCTAGAATAAACAAGAAAAACATTCCTGGCACTAAAATAACATTTCCTCTGTTCATTAGTCACATCCCCAGGCCCCTCTTACATTCTTTTGCTTTCCACTTTGATTTTTTATTCTCACAAAAAAAATAAGATTTACTGTTCTGCAAACTTCTGCATTAGTGTAGAAATGGTATAAATAATATCAGCGCACTTGTGAAAGAATATCAGACTCGCCAGTTGACGTGTATTGGACGCTTAGCATGATTTGTTTACTTTTGAACTTTGGTAAAAATCGAACATTTCTGCTACTTTGAGCTCAATTTCAAGGTACTTTTCATTGTAAAACCTGCCAAAATCATCTCAATTTCTGTAATATGTCTTCCATTCTATACAATGAGACCAGGAAAACTAGAATACAACAATAAATACCATATGAAAATACAGCGCAAAGTCGCTGTTTTAAACCAAAAACACGGTCAAAGTTTTTTTTTCTCATTACGCACTGTGTGCTGCAGGATTTTTTTTTTTTATACTCCGCACACTGACCACATAGACCCATTCTTTCATATGTAGGCCTACCAGCTTTCTCTTGCTAGATTTGAGGGCGCTATAATTTATCCGTACTAGTACGTCAAAAACCCTGGCACGGATTCGCCTCAGTGTTTCCGGACAGCATCGTGCGAGGGCATTTACTATCTTCGGCTAGCATTTTTACTGCTGAATTGTATGCCATTCTTGCAGCACTTATTCATATCGCATCTATGGCTGTGTCATCATTTGTGGTTGTCTCAGACTCCCTTAGTGCTCTACAGGCTATACGGAAATCTGATACACCTCACCCCCTAGTTCTCCGTATCCAACTTTGGCTAAGCCGTATCTCTACCAAGCGTAAAGATATTGTTTTTTTGTTGGGTCCCTGGTCATGTTGATGTACAGGGCAATGAACAGGCAGACACTGCTGCGCGGTCAGCAGTACATGACCTACCAATTTCATATAGAGGTGTTCCATTTCCAGACTATTTTGCTGTAATAGCTACCCACCTTTACACCCGTTGGCAACAACGTTGGTCAACTTTACTCGGTAACAAACTTCATTCTATTAAACCGAGCATAGGTTACTGGCCGTCTTCTTGTCATCAGTGCCGAGGTTGGGAGACTACTCTCTCACACCTTTGCATTAGCCACACTCATCTTACTCATGGGTATCCACATTCTGTTAGACTGCCCTCTCTATCAACGAGCACTCAGAATTTACCTCTAACGTCGTCTCCACTCTCCTACTCTCTTTTTACCTTCCCTTCTTGCTGATGGACCCTCCTTTAATCCTGACTCTCTCATTGACTTCTTGACAACGCCTGATTTACTCCACAAACTCTGATGATGATACCTTTCGCACTCCCCTCAGCCCTTTCTATATCAATCTCTTGCTGCCCTCTACCCTTTCACCATCCACTGCCCCGCTGTTCTCCGTAACCTATTACTCATCCATCTCCTTTTTGCCACCTGATACCCTTGAGTCCTTCCTGCCCTGCAGTGCTGTATAGCCCTTGTGGTTTAGCACTTCTTTTTGATTATAATAATAATAATGCTACCCAGCATAATGCACTGATAAAAAAGACCCCTCTGGATAGTAGGCCTTTGATTTTTGTCACAGCATTATGCCAGGGCACTCACCTGGCATAATGCCGTGACTAGCACTATATATGGCTCACGTATCCCAGAACATGATATGGTCAGGTTTTTCGGCCTTCTATTTGACCATCAGTTATCCTGGAAACCTCACATTACCTCACTGAAGGCAACTCCTCATAGCCGGCTGAAACTTCTTAAAACCCTCACTCATCTTTCATGGAGGGTTGATTGTAGAACTCTCCTTCAACTATATTTAACCCTTGTTTTATTGAAACTCAATTATGGTGACCAGATATATTCAGCGGCCTCTCTCGCAACTTTTTCTAGTCTTAATCCCATCCATCACCAGGGATTGCGTTTATTCCTTGGTGCTTTTCGCTCTTCACTGGTTGAGGTGAAGAGGCAAATATTCCATCCTTGTCCGAGCGCTGTGATGCTCATAGCCTTCACTATTATGTCTGCTCTCATGATCTCCGCATATAGGATAGGATATCGAATAGTCACTGATGTCAGTAGACATTCATTATTCGTTCGTCGCCCCTGTTTACTCCGTTCCTTTTCTCTCCACCTACTTTTGTTCTTGTCTTCTCTTCAGTTACTACCTTTCTATGTTCATGTAGCATCTCACTTTTTTCCTACCCCCTTGGGAAGTTCAAAGGGTTCATGTCTGTTCTTTCCCACTGCCATGCATGAAAGCCCAACTGCCTGCGGCGGGTTCTCGCTCTCCTTTTTTTTCACCACTTCCGATCTCATTCTTATGCCATCACAGTGCACACCGATGTTTCCAAGTCTTCTAATGGCATCGGATTTGCAGCAGTGTTTCCAGGCAGCGTCATGCGAGGGCATTTATTATCCTTGGCTAGCATTTTTACGGCTGAATTGTATGCCATTCTCGTAGCACTTATCGGCATTGCATCTAAGCCTGTGTCACCATTTGTGGTCATTTCAGACTCATTGCTTTAAGGCTATAAGAAAATTTGATACACCTCATCCCCTGGTTCTTCGTATCCAACTTTGGTTACGCTATATCTCTAATGAGCACAAAGATATTGTTTTTGTTGGGTCCCCAGTCATGTTGACATACAGGGCAATGAACAGGCAGACACTGCTGCATAGTCAGCAGTACATGACCTCCCAGTTTCATATACAGGTGTTCCATTCACAGACTTATTTTGCTGTATTTGCTACCCACCTTCACACCCATTGGCAACAATGTTGGTCTGATCTGCTACATGACAAATTACATTATATTAAACCAAGTACATGTATAGGTTTCTGGCCATCTTCTTGTCATTGGTGTCGAGGTTGGGAGACTACTCTCTACCGTCTTTGCATCGGCCACACTCATCTTACTCCTGGGTATCTCATGGAGAGGCGCCCTGTTCCACTCTGTGAGAATTGTCAGGTTCCAGTTTCTGTTAGCCACATTCTGTTCGACTGCCCACTCTATCAACAAGCACGCAGAATTTACCTCCAACTTTGTAAGTGCTCTGCTGCCCTTACTTTACCTTCCCTTCTTGCCGATGGAGCCTCCTTTAACCCTAACACTCTCATTGACTTTTTGACAGCAACTGATTTACTGCATTTACCGATTTACTACACAAACTCTGATGATGATACCTCAAGCACTCCTCACAGCCCTCTCTACCTCAATCTCTTGTTACCCTCTACCCCTGCACTATCTCCTGCCTCACTGCACTTCATGACTTAATAATAATCCCTCTCCCTCTTGCTACCCCTGCACCCTTACCTGCCCTGCTATGCTGTATGACCCTTGTAGGTTTAGTGCTATCTCCCATAGCCTGCAGATCAGGTTGCAAGAACACCAGCATGCCTGTAAGACATGCATCATGAATAAAGCCTGCATGTACATAGGGACCACACTGCATACCTGATATCTTGGAAGGACACCCAGCTGGTCATAAAGGAAATAGACAAACCACAAAAAGTGCCTAGAAGCTGCATTAATCCATACACAAAAAATCCACCACAGTCAAGGAGTTTTCAGTTTAGCCAAACCTGTTACCCAACTTATTTTGTATATACAGGTAGGCCTCCTGCCATGCCCCCATCTTGCAAATCACAAGTGATCTCATTGACTCAGACACTCTCCTAACCATTCTTATATAAATTCACTTGTACATCCCTGTGTAGTGACTGAAGATGCCTGTTCCACAAGCAAAACATCTCAATAAAATTCCTCTCTGCAACTGTCTTTTCTTAACCCCTTCAGATGTGGTGTTAAAGTAAAATGAAGGGAACTTGTAGACATCATCGCCCAAAACAAGATGCCATAACTCATTCAAGGTGGGTGTGATTTCACAAACCCTTCAAGGGACATTCTTTGATATGTCAGTGAGTGGGACTATTACTGTAAGGAATTGGGCCTGACTTCTTCTTCCTTGGATCAAATCTGATTGCCTCTTTATTCCCCCAGGTGTTGTAGGACCCCTACTGCCTTAGCCATTTTACACAAATATTAAAATGATAGTCCTGGAATATATCAAAGATGCTATATTGTTGAAACTTGAAATAAAGTTCAAGCAGTTCTGACCTTTGAGTCAGTCCTTCCTCTCAGCACTCCTATTCAATACTTGCTCATTTCAAGAAAAATTCCTTGTAGTAGTCTCTTCAAGGGAGTGTGTCTTGATGTTATAATCTCTACTTGCCTTTGCAACCACTGGCAACAACGCTGGTCTCATATGACTCATAACAAATTATGTTCTGTCAAATCAAATTTAGGTTTCTGGCCTTCTTGTCGTTGATGGGAGACAACTCTCCCATCTTCACATCAGGAACACTCATCTCATAGGTATCTCATGGATACCTATGTTCTAACAACACAGAACTTTCCTCTGACATTGTCACTGCTACAACGCCTTTACTTTATCTTCCCTCCTTACTGACGGCCCCACCTTTGACACAGACTCCCTATTTGCCTTTTTGACAGCAACTGATTTACTGCACAAACTCTGATGATGATACCTCTAGCACTCCTCACAGCCCTTTCTACCTGAACCTCTTGCTACCCTCTACCCCTGCATTGTCCACTGCCCCACTGCACCCCATGACCTAATAACAATCCCTCTCCCTCTTGCTACCCAGTACCCCTCAAGGGAGGTTCCCTGATGCTGGTGAGGGGGCTCTTGCTCTAGGAAATTGGATCTGTGCTCCAGTTCCCTGAATTGAACCCCTCTCCCCCCAAGTGGGCTGTATAATCCTACGGGTTTAGCACTCCCCATGATTATAATGATTAAAATTGCTACCCAGTACTCCTGCACCCTTTCCTGCCCTGCTACACTGTATGACCCTTGTAGGTTTAGCGCTTTTTTTATAATAATACTTTATGATCTTGCACTACCCCCTGCCCTGCTGCGCTGTATGACCCTCGTGGGTTTAGCGCTTTTGATTATAATAATGAGGGGTTCTTCATCCAAGGACCTCTTCAAGGGGGGCTCCTTGGCGTGGTGAAGAGGCTCTTGGTCTGAGGAATTAGACCTGTCGGTCTCCTTCCTCAGACCGAACCTAATTACCCCCCAATCCCACCTTCCCTCTCCCATCCTCCCCTTTTTCCTTTCCTCTTCCTCCCCACCCCTCCCTTTTGCCCTTCCTTTTTGGCCTTTGGGATTTTTTCCCACAGGCATGCTAGTTCCTAGGTAGGGGAAAGGGTACCGGGGTCCATCCCATTCCGTTGAGGTTCTTGGCGGTGGCGTAGTTTGCCGTGGAATCTGGATTGCCTGAGGATGTCCCGATCCCTCTCCGGTATCCCGGAGTGTGGCTTTCGGTGTCTTTCGGAAGCCACCTTTTGGATTCCGGGGGTGGTGGCCGAAGGAGGTATGCTTTGTGGCGGATATCCGGCCACCTTCTCTTTTGTCCACCAAGGTAGCTCGGCAGATGTGAGGTTGCTATCCCGGATTGCTGGTTTACTGGCATGATGGGTAGGGAATGGCACGGGTTCCATGCTGCATCTGCGCTACTTGCGGTGCTGAGGTCCTCTTGGGCGCGGAGGGAGATTTCTGGCCCTTTCATTCCTCCTAGGAACTATCCCTCCCCGGTCCCCCCTTTTTTTATTCTTTTTTTTTATTTTTATTTTCTTTCCTTCTTTTTTCTTAAAAACAAAAAGAAAGAAGTAACCTAACCATGAAAGCCTTATTCCATGAACCTGCTACCCCTGGGCACCTTCTTGATGCCGCACCCCGTTCTGACCCCGCCTCATCTTTGGACCGCTCTTCGGACACTCCTAATGCCTCTGTACCTCTTGCCGGTGCTGTTTCCTCACCCGCTTCAGGTACTGAGGTCTCGGCTGACTCCTTCGATTTATCTGACCTTCGCTCTCCTTTGACTATGCTTCCGGCCTCTCCCTCTATGGTGCGGCAATTTTTGAATCGCCGGCCCGTTCCACATCGGGCCAACTCTGGTCCCACGCCTAAACGCCAACGACAATTACCTGCTGATGATACTTCTCCACCTTCTCGTTCTTCTCAGAAAAGATCGACACGTCCTGCACTCCCTTTCCACGCTCAGTTTCAGAATGCACAATGGACTAAATTCTTCACTTTAAGACCGACTTCCTCTATTGCCTATCTTTCCGACCATAGTATTGGCAAGGCACTCCTACGCCATGTTGGCAAAGATATTTCTTTTCATGCTCTTAAGAGCAGTACGCACATCATCACTGTACAGAATGCTACCCAAGCTCATGATCTTTCTCTTCTTTCCCATATCGATACTGTTCCTGTCACTATTGAAAAACATCATTCCCTCAATTCTTGTAGTGGTACCGTCATTCTGCCCCATACCATAGTTCAACAAAATTTCCAGACATGTGGCAATGACACTTATGTTCTTCCTGCCCACGGGCGGAGACGATACCCTAGCAATGTGGCTCATTTAACTTTTGACAGCCGTGAACTCCCATCCTCAGTTTATGTAGCAGGACATCGGTTACAAGTTCGAAAGGTGATCCCTACACCGCAACAGTGTAGAAATTGCTGGCGATTTGGCCATCCAGCGAAATATTGCAGATTTATAGCCGAATGCCCAGTCTGTGGTGCCGATGACCATTCTAATACGTCTTGCAATCAACCTCCCTCTTGCTTTAATTGTCATGAGGCTCACCCTTCGTACTCTCACCGTTGCCAAGTCTACTTAAATGAGCGGGAAATCCGTTACCTCAAAGAGGCAGAAGGTCTCCCTTATGCCATGGCAGTTTCTCATCTCCGCCTCCAAGGGAGACTACCTCGTGTTTCTTATTCCTGTGTTTCAAAACGTCCCCCAACTTCTGGGGTCCCATCTTCTGCAGCCTCCTCTGTGGTTACCTCTCCCATAATCACTCCTGTATCTAATTCTTTTGCTGTCCTGGGCTCAGACATCCCTACTTCAACGCCTCAGTCTGTTCTCGCTTCTTCGTGTTCTCCCTCACAAGCCTCGGTATCAACAAGATCTCGTACGACACCTCCTCCCAATCGTCCCTCTACTTCTCAGAAGTTAAAAAAAGGTCCTTTAACCCCTCCTTCCCTTCTTCCACCTCATTTTACCTTCCCTGTCTCTGTACCTGGTTCTTCCCCTCTCACTGGCTCTGTTGCAAGTGTAGAGGTTCACCCTCTTCCTTGTACTGTACCTTCCTCCCCTGTTCCCTCCCAAGTTTCTTCCTCTTCTGCCACCTCCCAGGTTTCTGCTTCTTCTGTCCCCTTCCACGTTTCTTCTCCAGTTCCCTCCACCCTTTCGCCCCCCCCCCCTCTACCTTGGTACAGTCCATTACAGTTCCAATCTTTACTCGTCCTCCCCCTACCATCTCCAATATTGCCTCCCATACGACATCTCTGAATTCTGAAACACTTGAAGCAATCTCTGAATATATTGCATAGACCAAACCATCAATGGACACTGACCCACCCTCTGTTCCTTCTCTCTCCTCTCCTCCATCTGTGCAACTCCTTTCTTCGCAGCGCACCGTTCCTTCGCTGCTTGAACGTTTTCCGCTGCCTCCGCATGTGGACTTTCCTAACCCCCCTAGTCCGTAGGAACCCTTACCTGCGGATTTCAGGTATCTTTATTGTTGCCAATCATGGCCTATTTACAGTGGAATATACGCTGCCTCAGGGGTAATCGGGGGGAGCTTCAGATGTTACTCTCCCAGTTTTCCCCTGTTGGTGTTTGCTTACAGGAACCAAAATTACACTCGGCTGTTATCTATCCCATCTCAGGCTATAATTTATTGTATTCTTCAGATCCTTTTCCTGATGGGACCTTTAATGAAAGTGCCCTTCTTCTATGCACTGATATTCCATACCATCAGCTATTTGTTCGTACTTCGCTGCATTACACAGCTGCCCGTATCCACTTGCATAGGTGGTATACGCTCTGTTCTTTATATCTCTCTCCTTCTCGGGCATTATCTATTCCGGATATTGCCTTTCTTGTTTTGTCATTACTGCCACCGCTTCTGTTACTTGGCGATTTTAACCCTTTGAGGGTCGACAGGCCCTCTCCGAAACTCGTTCTCAGGGTCGGCCAAATTTAAAAAAAAGAAAATAATTTTCTCTTATGAAAAGATAGAGAATCTTTTCCCGATCATAAGGACACCAAAAGTTTGAAATTTGATGGAAAACTTACGGAATTATGCTCTCGTGAAGTTAGCAGTCTCGGGGATATTTACGCATCGGCGATTTTGCCCACTTTGAGCCCCATTTTCGGCCAATTCCACTGTACTAGTCGACAAAAAACATGAATATTTCGCTAGAACTCCATTTTTTCTATCGATTGGGTGCAAGAAACCACCCATTTATGAAATTCAACTATCCAGTACAGTGGTCAGAATTTAGCAATTTTGCAAATTTCATACAAATTTCAAAAGATGCCAATTTCCGAATAGGGTCCAGAATAAACAAGAAAGACATTCCTGGCACTAAAATGACATTTCCTCTGGTCATTAGTCACGTCTCAAGGTCCCTCTTATATTCTTTTGCTTTCCACTTTGAATTTTTATTCTCACAAAAAATGTAAGATTTACTGTTATGCAGACTACTGCATTAGTGTAAAAAATGGTATAAATATTATTGGCGCACTTGTGAAAGAATACGAGACTCACCACTTGACGTGTATTGGACCATTGGCACGATTTGTTTACCTTTGAAATTTGGTAAAAATCGAACATTTCTGCTACTTTGAGCTCAGTTTCAAGGTATCTTTCATTGTAAAACCAGTCAAAATCATCTCAATTTCTGTAATATGTCCTCCATTCTAAAAAATGAGACCAAGAAAACTAGAATACAACAATAAATGCCATACGAAAATACAGTGCAAAGTCGCTGTTTTATTCCAAAAAAACGGTCAAAGTTTTTTTTTTTCTCATTATGCACTGTGTGCTGCAGGATTTTTTTTAGACTCTGCACACTGACCACATAGACCCATTCTTTCATATGAAGGCCTACCAGCTTTCTCCCAATGGATTTGAGGGCGCTAGAATTTAGGCGTACTAGTACGTCAAAAACCCTGGGTCGTAAGCCATACTAGTACGTCCAAAACCCTCAAAGGGTTAATGCCCATCATTTCCTCTGGGGGGAGTCTCACTGTGATTCCCATGGCATTCAGTTAGAGGCTTTTCTTGCTGCCCACCTCTTCCATGTTTTAAATACAGGTACTCATACCCATTTTGATCCTCGGACTCACACTCTCTTGCATCGATCTCTCAGTCTGCTCTTCCTCTGCCGCATTAGACTTCACCTGGTCTGTTCTCCCGGATTTACATGACAGCGATCATTTCCCAATCATTCTTACTTCCCCTTCATATTCACCACCTCTTCGTATCCCACACTGGCAATTTGATCAGGCAAATTGGAACCTTTACTCACAACTAACTGTTTTTAGTGAGGTTCCTTCTTCGTCCTCCATTGATGAGCTTTTACACCTCTTCTCGTCCTCTGTTTTAACCACAGCTTCTCATTCTATACCCCAAACTTCGGGCAGGCATTCTCAGAAATGCGTGCCTTGGTGGTCTCCTGCTTGTGCTCGTGCAGTATGTTTGAAACACGCTGCATGGGGCAGGTACCAGTACAATAGAACCACGGAGAGACTTCTTGATTTTAAGCAGAAGCGTGCGATCACTCGCCATGTCATTCGTGATGCTAAAGGCACTTGCTGGCGAGATTGTCTCCACCATCACCTCTGCTTCCTCTGAGTGCAGTCTGGAAAAAAGTAAGAAAACTGAGTGGTAAATATTCTCCTGACCCTGCTCCTGTTGATATAGCAAACCCACTAGATGTTGCCAATGAAATTGGCAATCATCTGGTCCGTATTTCTCAGGGGCTCCATCTATACCCCTCGTTTCTTTCCTCAAAGTCTGCCAGAGAGTTAGCACCCTTGGACTTTTCTACTCTCAGAGAAGAACAGTAAAATGTGCCTTTTACACTTCAAGAACTGGAGGCAACACTCTCAGCTTGCCAGTCATCGGCAGCTGGGCCCGACAACATTCATATTCGTATGCTACAACATTTACATCAGTCAGCCCTTGCAGTCCTATTAGGCCTTTTCAATCTTATTTGGTCACAAGGAGTTCTTCCACAGCCGTGGAAATCTGCCATTGTTCTCCCTTTCCGCAAACCAGGCACTACGGGACATGAAGCCTCCCACTATCATCCCATTGTTCTTACCAGTGCAGTTTGCAAAGTGATGGAATGCCTGGTAAATAGACGTTTAATGTGGTATTAAGAGACACACAACAGTCTCTCCACTCGTCAATATGGCTTCCGTAAGGGACGTTCTACCATAGACCCCTTACTATGCTTGGATACATATGTTCGTAATGCCTTTGCGAATAACCACTCAGTTATTGCCATATTTTTTGACCTTGAGAAGGCATATGACACAACTTGGAGGTATAATATTTTGGCCCAAGCCCACTCCTTAGGCCTCCGAGACAATCTACCATCCTTCCTTAAGAGCTTTTTAACTGACAGGCATTTCCGTGTTCGGGTTAATAATGTGCTCTCCCCGGACTTTATCCAAGCTGAAGGTGTCCCCCAGGGATGTGTTCTGAGCACAACACTTTTTCTCCTTGCTATAAATGATTTGGCCTCTAGTCTCCCATCAAATATTTGGTCATCACTCTATGTTGATAACTTCACTATTGCCTGTGCAGGCGCTGACTGTCACCTCATTACAGTTTCTCTCCAGCATGCGGTCGACCGTGTTTCCAATTGGGCCACCACACATGGGTTTAAATTTTCCAGTACCAAAACTCACCGAATTACTTTCACTAGACGCTCTGTCATCTCCAATCATCCTTTGTACCTCTATGGCTCCCGTATCCCTGAACGTGATACAGTCAGGTTTCTGGGCCTCCTCTTTGACCGTAGGTTATCCTGGAAACCTCACATTACCTCTCTGAAGGCAACTTGTCACATCCAGCTGAACCTTCTTAAAGCCCTTGCTCATCTTTCATGGGGAGCTGACTGTCAAACTCTCCTTCGCCTACATTCCACCCTCATTTTATCAAAACTTGATTATGGTGACCAGATTTTTTCAGCGGCTTCTCCTGCTACTCTCTCTAGCCTTAACCCCATTCATCACTAAGGATTACGTTTATGCCTTGGTGCTTTTCGCTCTTCCCCTGTTGAGAGCCTCTATGCAGAAGCAAACGTTCCATCCTTATCCGATCGCCATGATACCCATTGCCTTCGCTACTATGTACGTTCTCATGATCTTCGCAATCCTTCCATTTATAGAATGGTCACTGATATTAGTAGACATTCTTTATTTGCTCGCCGCCCCTGTTTACTCCGTCCCTTCTCTCTTCGCCTACATTCGCTCTTGTCTTCTCTTCAGTTACCACCTTTCTAGGTTCATGTAGCATCATTTTCCCTATTCCCCTGGGAAGTTCCAGCTGTTCAAGTCTATTCTTTCTCTCTCCCTTGCTCGAAAGCCCAACTGTCTACGGTCACTTCCCGCTCTCTTTTTCTTGACCACTTCCACTCTCGTTCTCATGCCATTGCAGCGTACACAGATGGCTCTAAGTCTTCTGACGGCATAGGATTCGCAGCAGTGTTTCCGGACAGCGTCGTATGACTGCATTTACTATCTTCAGCTAGTATTTTTACTGCTGAATTGTATGCCATTCTTGCAGCACGTATCCGTATTGCATCTATGCCTGTGTCATCATTTGTGGTTGTCTCAGACTCCCTTAGTGCTTTACAGGCTATACAGAAATTTGATACACCTCACCCCTTAGTCCTCCGTATCCAACTTTGGCTATGCCGCATCTTTACCAAGCATAAAGATATTGTTTTTTGTTGGGTCCCTGGTCATGTTGACGTACAGGGCAATGAATAGGCAGACACGGCTGCGCGGTCAGCAGTACATGACCTACCAGTTTCATATAGAGGTACAGTATTCCATTTACGGGCTATTTTGCTGCTATAGCTACCCACCTTCACACCCGTTGGCAACAACGTTGGTCTACTCTGCTCGGTAACAAACTTCAATCTATTAAACCGAGTATAGGTTACTGGCCGCCTTCTTGTCACCAGTGTCGAGGTTGGGAGACTACTCTCTCCTGTCTTCGCATTGGCCATACTCGTCTTACTCATGGATATCTCATGGAGAGGTGCCCTGCTCCTCTGTGAGAATTGTCAGGTTCCATTATCAGTCAGCCACATTCTGTTAGACTGCCCACTTTATCAACGAGCACGCAGAATTTACCTCAGTCGTTGTCTTCGCTCCGCTGCTCTCTCTTTACCTTCCCTTCTCGCTGATGGACCCACCTTTCATCCGGACTCTTTCATTAGCTTTTTGACAAGAACTGACTTACTTCACAAACTTTCTTCACAATCTCTTGCTACCCTCTACCCCCACACTATCCCCTGCCCCACTGTTTTCTGTAACCTACTGATCATCCCTCCCCCCTTCTGCTGCCCAATACCCTCGCTTCCTTCCCTACCCTGCAGTGCTGTATAGCCCTTGTGGCTTAGTGCTTCTTTTTGATTATAATAATAATTCATCCAAGGAACTGCAGCTGCCTTCCCCTTCCTTTAATCACACTGACTACCTCCTAAGAGAAACAGGAGAACCAATTAGCCAGACTTTAATCATGGAGGCAGGAGGTACAGTGTCTGCACTCAGAAGAAAGGGTGGCACTATTACAATTCAGAGGGTCCTTTGAATTGTGAAGTCTGCACACTAATGGCAAGGCAGATATTGAATGAATTATGTTTTTTTTTTTTTGGGTGGGGGGCCACTTTACCTTTGTGGGAGATGGCCAATGTGGTAAAAAAAAAAATTAAAATATGGCATAGTACTGCAAGATTTACTAGTACAGTAGATAACCCATTAGTTGATCTCTTCAGGGAAGGGAAGGAAGCCATGGGTGTATCAGATTTTCAACACCACCTGATAGGGTGGTGTGGTGTGGTACTACCAGAAATATTCAGAGGGTTGAGGAGGTCTTTATTTTTGTGCTGTTCTTGCTGTTGCTTCTGTTTCTGCTATTATTGCTGTTGTTATTGCTGCTGTTATAGTTACTGGTGGTTTCGACATACAAGAGAAGATGGATAAAAATAGAGGAGACTAGGAGAACATATAAATCTGGGGAGGTGGTGTAGGGAGGTTTTGTGTGCTTGGGACTTGAACATCCAACAGGCTTGTGTGAGCATGTTAGAAAGGAGTGACTGGAGGCAAGTGGTTTTTATGATTTGACTTGCTGTCGGAGTATGAGCAGGGGTAACATTTATGAAGAGATTCAGGGAAATTAGTTAGACTTGAGCCTTGAAGGTGGGAAGTATGGTGCGTGCACTTTAAAGGAGGTGTGGGAATGTTACAGTTTGGAAGGTTATCTTAACTATGATATCAGTGCACATCTAACAAGACAGTGATTGAATGAATGACGATGAAAGTATTTTTTCTCCTTTGGGTCACCCTACCTTGGTAGAGGTGGCCAATGTAATAAAAAAATGGATAATCACTATTTTATGGTTACCTGAAAGTTACCTGGAGATGGTTTCAGGGGGTCACTGCCCTTGCAGCCCAGTCCTACACTAGGCCTCCTTGTTGACAGCCTGTTGAACAAGGCTGTTGGTGCTTTCTTCACAGAGTCCAATATATGCACCACAGTCCACCACAGGAGGTGGCCCGGTGGCCTGGTGGCTAAAAGCTCCCGCTTCACACATGGAGGGCCCGGGTTCGATTCCCGGCGGGTGGAAACATTTTGACACGTTTCCTTACACCTATTGTCCTGTTCACCTAGCAGCAAATAGGTACCTGGGTGTTAGTCGACTGGTGTGGGTCGCATCCTGGGGGACAAGATTGAGGACCCCAATGGAAATAATTTAGACAGTCCTCGATGACACACTGACTTTCTTGGGTTATCCTGGGTGGTTAACCCTCCGGGGTTAAAAATCCGAACGAAATCTTATCTTATCTTATCTTATCCAACTGATCAGGAACTGACTTGAGGAACTTAACAAATTTGCTCTGTTTTGCGCATAACTTTTTCCTATCATATGTTTAGGTCCCAGATCTTGTATTGTTACAAGGTTAATAACAACAGCTGGACAATTTCACTGATCTATGTTATATGAAACTGACCGATATCTACCTTGATTACACCGTCTCTACACTAGTTTTAATAATGGAGTTTGTGATCTGGCTCTAGTGAATATGATGATATTTTAAGTCGTTGATGCTGGTAAGGGGCTCCTGATCCCAAAAAAATTTTGCCTACACACCCTCCCTCTCCTTGGATCAAACCTAAATTGCCTTCCATTCCACAGTCTGTGTGTGATATCTATGGGTTTAAAACTTCCTCTTGGTTATAACAATAGTGAAATTTTAGTACAATCTACATACAGTGCTAAAAAAAATTTTAATCAAAAGATTTTACTTGTCAAGTGATTTGTAGTTGCATTATTTTTGCTGTAGTGTTTTATGAAGATATTTTGAATAATACTGACTGGTACTGTTTCTGTTAGTATATAAAGTTATTATCTGTGCATACATTAAAGATTTTAAATAAAGAGATATATATGTACGTACTTATTAATGGCTAAAGTTACAAACATTCTCACTGACAAATGGGGTTCCTAGGAAGAAATTACTGTATTTGTTTTGCAATTACCAATATGCAATATCAACCCATGTGAAGTATAATCATCCTTTGTGCTATTGTTTTCTGTAGAAAAAAAAATTCTTTTGCAAGTTGAAACTTTAGTAAAATAACTCAGTTTTAGTTAAGACAGTAGCAATGCAATTTTTCTGGAAGTTGAAACCCCATGAACATATCTCATTGCAAATTGAAACAGCATTTTGAGCTATGTTGAACATCAAACACCAGAAATACAACTGAAACACTGCAAATGCAAATTGCTTATAAGTTTGCAACTTCCTATTAGCTCTAATTTTACCAAAATCTCCCTCTACCAAAGTGCCTAAGCAGAAGTGATTTAAGAAATTAGTATAAGTGGCTAAAGTGCAATATGGTGACCCAGGGACTATATATATAGTTAATGAAAACCAGTGTAAGAGAATAGCTAGTAGCTGTATGACTGCAGTTGGCTAGTCTCCTCAAACCTAAAACTTGTACAAGTGGCCAACCAGGACACAACACTGTGGCAATGGCGGCTCAGACACAGACAGCCGGAGAAAATGATAGCCCCACCAGGCATATTGTTGCCAAAACTGTGAAAACCATCGTGCCTGTGGCAGAGGAATGTGCGTACACACAGTTCTACTGGTAAGTTGTATTTAAAGTTGTAGCTGTAGGAAGTGTTTGCATGAAGGAGGAGCTCAGGTGTGCTCAGAATTGCATGAAGAATTTGCAACAAAGGTTTCTCCCTCCGTGAATTTACTACTTCTGTGTCTAATTCGGTATACAGGTGCTCTTCGATTTACGATGGGGTTACGTTCTGACGAACCCATCGTAAGTTGAATGTAAATATGATATGCTAAATAGATAAGTGAATAAATAACTACTGTCACCAAATAAGTGAATAAACTGTAACTAGCTCAGTATCAGTATTGAAAAGTAAATACGTAAATGATTACAAGTTATGGACTTGCCACCTTCATGCCGGGTAATTACCTTAAGTTTCATCTCCAAAATAATGGCTTTTTGCACCTTTGTAGAGTCAAACCATTGTAAGTCAAGGAGCACCTGTATGCTAGATACACACTGTATACAGTAAACATAGTACACAAAACATATTGAAGATTTCTGTTATGCAGATTTAAGTACACCTACCATCCGACTTACGACCTGCTCAACTTACGACCACTCGACTTGCGACCACTCGACTTACGACCATGTTTTTTATGCCAAATTTCTGGGAAATAAACAACTATTTGTGTTGTACACAGTGTTTATCCTAAACTTTACAGTATAAAATACAGTACTAACAACATAAAAAGTAAAGTAAAACATGAAATACCAAAATAAAACAATAAAATAAAGTCATTACAAAAATGTTTTGTTGATATTCAGTAGTAAAGTTCGACTTACGACCATTTCGACTTATGACCGGTTTCTCGGAACCAAACTCGGTCGTAAGTCGGATGGTAGGTTTATTTATTTCTTTATTGAAGTAACGTTTACCAGGAAACAGGACGCACATTTCCTGAAATGGGTCTTAGTCATATGATGACCCACAGCTGGAGCTTTTGGCTATCTGACAGAGGCCTTCCACTGGCTTACCTCTCCAACACTTCAAAAATTATGGTTATAATTATAACCATTAGATTATTAGCTTGATTGATCATATTGTAGCTCTCATAGGCCTGGAATGCATCTAGAGCCTAAAACAAGGCACACTTGCAGAATAAAATGCAATACCATGGCTGCAACACCTCATAACTAAGACAAATTTTGCAAAATAATAATAAACAAGTTTCCAGCCAGGATGAACTAAGAAATCAGGTTTTATTTCTTAATTTGTGAAAAGGTTTCCAGTGAAGGGCTCTTGATCCAGACTATTGGTCTACCTCATCTTTCTTGGATCAAACCTAATTTTGTCTCATTCCCACATTCTGTATAACCCCTAAAAATTCAGCACTTCCCCATGATTATATCAAATTCAAATTCTCTATTATCAAAATATTACATGCACCATAATACAGTGGTTCCTCGGGATACGAACTTTTCTCGTTCCTGAAGGCTGCTCGAGTGCCAATACCGAACGAATTTGTTCTTAGCAAATCAAAATTGTAATTACACATTGTAACCTTTACAAAGAAATAAACTTTACTTACAAAAGCACTTACATAAGTGCACTTACATAACTGGTTGAGTTTTGAGCTGTTCGTCCCCTCAAGGGAGGTTCCTTGATGCTGGTGAGGGGTTCTTGATCTAGGGAATTGAATCTGTGCTCTGGTTCCCTGAACTGAGTCTGAATACCTTCCATCCCCCCCACATGCGCTGTATAATCCTACGGGTTTAGCGCTCCCCCATGATTATAATATATAATTTGAGCTGTTCGTAACCTGAGGTACCACTGCATGTAAAGTTGGGCAGATTCTGACTAGGACAGAGACTACATAACAAAAAGATTACATCCATAGATGTGGAGCTTTTCAAGTGAGAGTAATAATAATAATCTTTATTTCTACACATTTATAGTGAAACATGTAGGTGAACAGTATTTAGATAAGAGTAAAGAGGTTTTTGTGGCATACATGAATTTGGAAAAGGTGTATGACATGGTGGATAGGGGGGTAGTGCAGCAGATGTTGCAAATGTATGGAATAGGAGGTAGGTTACTGAAAGCGGTGAAAATTTTTTATGAGGATAATGAGGCTCAGGTTAGAGTATGTAGGAAAGAGGGAGATTATTTCCCAGTAAAAGTAGGCCTTAGACAAGGATGTGTGATGTCAGCATGGTTGTTCAATATATTTATAAATGGGGTTGTAAGAGAAGTGATTGCTGGGGTGTTGTCAAGAGGTGTGGAGTTAAAAGAAAAAGAATCTAACACAAAATAGGAGTTGTCACAGTTATTCTTTGCTGATGACACTGTGCTTTTGGGAGATTCTGAAGAGAAGTGGCAGAGGTTGGTGGATGAGTTTGGTAGGGTATGTAAGTGAAGAAAATTAAAAGTGAATACTGGAAAGAGTAACAAAAGATTGGATATCAGATTGGAGGGAGAGAGTATGGAGGTGGTGAATGTATTCAGATATTTTGGAGTGGATGTGTCAGCAGATGGGTCTATGAAAGATGAAGTGAATCGTAGAACTGACAAGGGGAGAAAGGTGAGTGGTGCACTGAGGAATCTGTGGAGACAAAGAACTTTCTCCATGGAAGCAGAGAGGGGAATGTATGAGTACAGTTACACCAGTGCTCTTATATAAGTGCAAAGCATGGGTGGTGAATGTTGCAATAAGGAGAAGGCTGGAGGCAGTGGAGATGTCATGACTGAGGGCAATGTGTGGTGTGAATACAATGAAGAGAATTCATAGTTTGGAAATTAGGAGGAGGTGCGGGATTACCAAAACTATTATCCAAAGGGCTGAGGAGGGGTTGTTGAGGTGGTTCAGACATGTAGAGAGGATGGAACAAAATAGAAGACTTCGAGAATGTATAAATCTGTGGTGGAGGGAAAGAGGGGTAGAGGTCGGGCTAGGAAAGGTTGGAGGGAAGGGGTAAAGGAGGTATGGTGTGCGAGGGGCTTGGACTTCCATCATGTGTGAGCATGTTAAGAGTGAATGGAGACACATGGTTTTTAGGACTTGACATGCTGTTAACCCTTTGACTGTCGAAGGGCCCAATCCTGAAGTTGCTCCTGGTGTCGCAAAATATTCGAAAAAAAAAAATATTTTTTCTTATGAAATGATAGAGAATCTTTTCCCGATTGTAAAGACACCAAAAAAACGAAATTTGATGGAAAACTGACGGAATTACGCTCTCGCGAAGTTAGCGACTTCGGCGATATTTAAAAATCGGCAATTTCGCCCACTTTGAGCCCTATTTTCGGCTAATTCCGTTATTCCAGTCAACCAAACTCATAACTATTTCTTCAGAACTCTATTTTTTCTATCGATTGAGCACAAGAAACTGCCCATTTACCGATTTCAACTACCCAATAACATGGTCAGAAATTTGCAATTTGGCCAATTTCACGAAAATTAAAAAATACGACAATTTCAAAATAAGGTCCAGAATGAACAATGCAGACATTCCTGGCTCTAAAATAAGATTTTCTTTGTTCATCAGTCATGTCTCCAGGTCCCTGTGATATTACTCTTGCTTTTTATTTTGAAATTTTATTCAAACAAAAAATAGAAGATTTACTGTTATGCAGACTATTGCAATACTGTAATAATTGTAAAAATTACATCAACCCATTCATGACTGCGTATTAGAATGGCTATTTGGACATTTATTGGACAATGACATCATTTGTTTACTTTTGAACATCGGCAAAAATCAAACATTTCCTGTACTTTGTGCTCCATTTCCAGTTTCTTTTTATAGTAAAATTAATCAAAATCACCTCCATTTCTATAATATAGTTTCCATTCTATCAAATGAGACCATGAAAACGAGAATACAACCACAAATACTATACGAAAATAGACCACAAAGTCGGCATTTTAATTAAAAAAAACGGTCGGAGTTTTTTTTTTCTCATTATGCACTGCGTGCTCCAGGATTTTTTTTATGTGGTGCACACTGACCACACAGACGCATTCTCTCACATGTGGGCCTACTAGCTTTCTCCTGCCTGATTTGAAGCCGCTAGAATTTATGAGTATATATACGTCAAACACGGTACCTCACAAACGTATATATACGGCCGCGACAGTCAAAGGGTTAAAGTGTGAGCAGGGTAATATTTGTGAAGGGATTTGGGGAAACTGGCAGGCCAGACTTGAGTCCTGGAAATGGGAAGTACAGAGCCTGCACTCTGAAGGAGGGGTGTTAATTTTGCAGTTTTATAGCTGTAGTGTAAGTGCACCTCTTGCAAGACAGTGATGGAGTGAATGATGGTGAAAGTTTTTCTTTTTTGGGCCACCCTGTCTTGGTAGGAAATGGCTGATGTGTTAATAAAAAAAAAACATGTACAAGGTATACAGGCCTAGCTGACATCAATGACATACTACTATGTAGAAAGTCCTTTGTTATGTACAGCATTTCAAGCAAATTAGGTAAAGCACTATGCATTGTCAGGAAGATCAAGATGAGTAATAGAAACATAAGTATAAAATAATTCATTTGTGCTCAAGATAAGGCCAATACATGTAATTGGATGGGGAAAAAAATTATATGTGAAGTCAAAATCAAAATATGAAAATATAGATTGAATCCGACTGCCTTTCGTGCTCTAAATGCAGTATGACCCTTACTGGTTTAATGATTCCCTATAAATGTTATTACAATAATAATAATAATAATAAATATAATAATAAATATAATCCGATTCTATGCAGCAGTAACAAATATTTATTACAGCTGAAGTAGCCTCGATGCTGGGGTCATAACTGAAGATGTTAAATATTGGGTTAGTTAAGGTTATATTAAAGTAGGCGATTTCAACCTTGGTTATGTACAGCTGATAAACAACAAACACTCATAACTTAAACATTGTCTCTGTTATGACCTCCTTCAATCTTAGTCTACATCCATGTTAAAGTTCCTCTATAAACAGGAAGTGTCTATCTATAGTGAGGCTCTCAGGACTATGTCTAGCTCTTATATAATGTCATGTAGATTGTTGTTGTTCTGCATGGTACTCTGTTCTAACAAGAAGACTGAAACACAGGCTCCTTAGACTGAAACACAGGCTCCTTAGACTGAAACACAGGCTCCTTAGACTGAAACACACACACACCCTAGACTGAAACACACACCCTAGACTGAAACATACACACCCTAGACTGAAACATACACACCTTAGACTGAAACACAGGCTCCTTAGACTGAAACACAAGCTCCTTAGACTGAAACTCAGGCTCCTTAGACTAAAACACACACGCACCTTAGACTGAAACACACACACACCCTAGAATGAAACACACACACCCTAGACTGAAACATACACACCCTAGACAGAAACATACATGCCTTAGACTGAAACACACACACCCTAGACTGAAACATACACACCCTAGACAGAAACATACATGCCTTAGACTGAAACACAGACTTCAAATTATGCAGAATAAGATGGCAAGTTTTATCATGGATCTGAGTCCAAGAGAACATGTAGGCTAAGTGATGTGCAATTGTAATACTGTATTATTATATACTGTACTATATCAAAACTGTAATTTTTCTCTACCTAACTTATTAAAACCACATAGCTCAAACTAATAGAATATTCAATTTACTTGTATTCATTGTATCTCACCTAATGACCATATGTACAAATTACAGTAATGTATTGCCCTATTAACCCTTTGACTGTCGAAGGGCCAAATCCTGAAGTTGCTTCTGGTGTCGCAAAATATTCGAAAAAAAAAAAATTATTTTTTCTTATGAAATGATAGAGAATCTTTTCCCGATTGTAAAGACACCAAAAAAACGAAATTTGATGGAAAACTGACGGAATTACGCTCTCGCGAAGTTAGCGACTTCGGCGATATTTAAAAATCGGCAATTTCGCCCACTTTGAGCCCTATTTTCGGCTAATTCCTTTATTCCAGTCAACCAAACTCATAACTATTTCTTCAGAACTCTATTTTTTCTATCGATTAAGTACAAGAAACTGCCCATTTACCGATTTCAACTACCCAATAACATGGTCAGAAATTTGCAATTTGGCCAATTTCACGAAAATTAAAAAATATGACAATTTCAAAATAAGGTCCAGAATGAACAATGCAGACATTCCTGGCTCTAAAATAACATTTTCTTTGTTCATCAGTCATGTCTCCAGGTCCCTGTGATATTACTCTTGCTTTTTATTTTGAAATTTTATTCAAACAAAAAATAGAAGATTTACTGTTATGCAGACTACTGCAATACTGTAATAATTGTAAAAATTACATCAACCCATTCATGACTGCGTATTAGAATGGCCATTTGGACATTTATTGGACAATGACATCATTTGTTCACTTTTGAACATCGGCAAAAATCAAACATTTCCTGTACTTTGTGCTCCATTTCCAGGTTCTTTTTATAGTAAAATTAATCAAAATCACCTCCATTTCTATAATATAGTTTCCATTCTATCAAATGAGACCAAGAAAACGAGAATACAACCACAAATACTATACGAAAATAGACCACAAAGTCGGCATTTTAATTAAAAAAAACGGTCGGAGTTTTTTTTTTCTCATTATGCACTGCGTGCTCCAGGATTTTTTTTATGTGGTGCACACTGACCACACAGACCCATTCTCTCACATGTGGGCCTACTAGCTTTCTCCTGCCTGATTTGAAGCCGCTAGAATTTATGAGTATATATACGTCAAACACGGTACCTCGCAAACGTATATATACGGCCGCGACAGTCAAAGGGTTAATCTTAAGTTTGCCCAAAATGCTCTGTATATAAAGGGGCTTTTGGCATGGCCACCCAACTGTTACACTCCTCTGTACAAACAGGTATCTTACTAAAATAAAATTATTATTCTATTTTCTATCTATTATCACACTGGCCGATTCCCACCAAGGCAGGGTGGCCCGAAAAAGAAAAACTTTCACCATCATTCACTCCATCACTGTCTTGCCAGAAGGGTGCTTTACACTACAGTTTTTAAACTGCAACATTAACACCCCTCCTTCAGAGTGCAGGCACTGTACTTCCCATCTCCAGGACTCAAGTCCGGCCTGCCGGTTTCCCTGAATCCCTTCATAAATGTTACTTTGCTCACACTCCAACAGCACGTCAAGTATTAAAAACCATTTGTCTCCATTCACTCCTATCAAACACGCTCACGCATGCCTGCTGGAAGTCCAAGCCCCTCGCACACAAAACCTCCTTTACCCCCTCCCTCCAACCCTTCCTAGGCCGACCCCTACCCCGCCTTCCTTCCACTACAGACTGATACACTCTTGAAGTCATTCTGTTTTGCTCCATTCTCTCTACATGTCCGAACCACCTCAACAACCCTTCCTCAGCCCTCTGGACAACAGTTTTGGTAATCCCGCACCTCCTCCTAACTTCCAAACTACGAATTCTCTGCATTATATTCACACCACACATTGCCCTCAGACACGACATCTCCACTGCCTCCAGCCTTCTCCTCGCTGCAACATTCATCACCCACGCTTCACACCCATATAAGAGCGTTGGTAAAACTATACTCTCATACATTCCCCTCTTTGCCTCCAAGGACAAAGTTCTTTGTCTCCACAGACTCCTAAGTGCACCACTCACTCTTTTTCCCTCATCAATTCTATGATTCACCTCATCTTTCATAGACCCATCCGCTGACACGTCCACTCCCAAATATCTGAATACGTTCACCTCCTCCATACTCTCTCCCTCCAATCTGATATTCAATCTTTCATCACCTAATCTTTTTGTTATCCTCATAACCTTACTCTTTCCTGTATTCACCTTTAATTTTCTTCTTTTGCACACCCTACCAAATTCATCCACCAATCTCTGCAACTTCTCTTCAGAATCTCCCAAAAGCACAGTGTCATCAGCAAAGAGCAGCTGTGACAACTCCCACTTTGTGTGTGATTCTTTATCTTTTAACTCCATGCCTCTTGCCAAGACCCTCGCATTTACTTCTCTTACAACCCCATCTATAAATATATTAAACAACCACGGTGACATCACACATCCTTGTCTAAGGCCTACTTTTACTGGGAAATAATTTCCCTCTTTCCTACATACTCTAACTTGAGCCTCACTATCCTCGTAAAAACTCTTCACTGCTTTCAGTAACCTACCTCCTACACCATACACTTGCAACATCTGCCACATTGCCCCCCTATCCACCCTGTCATACGCCTTTTCCAAATCCATAAATGCCACAAAGACCTCTTTAGCCTTATCTAAATACTGTTCACTTATATGTTTCACTGTAAACACCTGGTCCACACACCCCCTACCTTTCCTAAAGCCTCCTTGTTCATCTGCTATCCTATTCTCCGTCTTACTCTTAATTCTTTCAATTATAACTCTACCATACACTTTACCAGGTACACTCAACAGACTTATCCCCCTATAATTTTTGCACTCTCTTTTGTCCCCTTTGCCTTTATACAAAGGAACTATGCATGCTCTCTGCCAATCCCTAGGTACCTTACCCTCTTCCATACATTTATTAAATAATTATTATTATTATTATTATACTCTTGAGGGACTGATTACCTCATCTTCTGTATGTAGTTCCAGTCTTAGCATTATGTCCTTGAATTTGTATCGATAAAAACCACTGGATGGTGAAACATCTACAAATAAAGATACCCAGACATTGCACATGGCGTATTTTTCATCTTGTCAGTATTGTATGTATACCATTCATGTACGTGAAAACTATGTTTACACTATAGGTTTCCCTGACATGTATAGTGTGTTTCAGGCCCACGACGGCTATACTAAGTACAGTCAAGTTATAAACAATTCAGAATAATAGGAGTCTTCAGCATGCTTTACAAACTGAACCAATTGCATACAGCAAACATATGTTGCACGTGCAGAATTACTGATAGAAATGGGACATCAAGTAACATCAACTTCTAATGCAGCCCTGCATAAAGCTCACTAGGGGTGACACTACCCAGGTCAGACCACATTGCTTTAGGTTGTATTTAAAATTCATTTTTCTAAATATACATACTGTACTTTAACATATTTATGTACAGTGGTCCCTCGCTTTTCGTAGTTCTCGGTAATCGTAAATTTCGCCAATTATAGGGGTATTTTCGTATAAACATGGACTCGCTTTTCATAGGTTGACTCGCGAATAGTAGTTGGGTTGATGGCGGCATCATACGGGAAGGTTGGGTTGACGGCGGCATCATACGGGAAGGTTGGGTTAGCGGTGGCATCACACGGGAAGGTTGGGTTGATGGCGGCATCACACGGGAATGTTGGATTGACGACGGCATCACACGGGAAGGTTGGGTTGATGGTGGCATCACATGGGAAGGTTGGGTTGGCGGCGGCATCACACGGGAAGGTTGGGTTGGTGGTAGCATCACACGTGAAGGTTGGGTTGACGGCGGCATCACACGGGAAGGTTGGAGTGGCGGCGGCATCACACGGGAAGATTGGGTTAACGGCAGCATCACATACGCACGGTGTGAGCCGGGGCGGCCTCCCTACCCAGCCAGTCTGGCATTGTTTACCAGTGAGTGAAGGTCCCCTCAAGTGCTCCTACGAAATATTTCGTAATATTCCACTCATTTTAGTGCTTGCAATTACTAAATGAGCTACCATGGCTCCAAAGAAAGCTCCTAGTGCCAAGCCTGTGGTAAAGAAGGTGAGAAATATGTACAGTGACAAAGTCTTGGGCCATTTTAGGGAAGTGTTAAAGAGACACCAGAAAAAGAGCTCTCTCCACAGTTACTTTGCGAGACAGGACTAGAGTGACTCTCAAGGTGGTCCTAGTGGCATTAAGAAACAGAGAAGACAAGCAACCCCAGAGAAGCAATTGGTACCTGAGGTGTTGCTGGAAGGGGATTCCCCTTCCAAACTGTAAACAATCCAATCTTTCTCCTCCTCCAGTCTCCCATACACTAAGAAGAATCTCCAATAAAGGTAAGTGTTATGCTGTTAATGCTTCATTCATCATTTCCCATTGTATTGTTTATGTACTATATGTATATTTCATGTAAAAATTTTTTTTGTTTTAATACTTCTGGGTGTCAGGAACGGATTAATTGTATTTACATTATTTCTTATGGGGAAAATTGATTCGCAAATCGTAAATTTCGTTTATAGTAGCTCCTCCAGGAACGGATTAATTACGAAAAACAAGGGACCACCGTATTCTTAAATATTTATATTTAAATTTCTATATAAAAATCATACTGTTTGATGCTCCTCACTTTATGATGGTTCGACTTACAATATTCTGACTTTACGATGTTGTGATAAAACTATAAAATAAAAAAATTTTGTGCAGTAGAACCCCACTTATACAGCAGGTTAGGTTTCAGGCTACCACCGTAAAGTGGAACGCCCCTTTTTTTCCCTCTTATAAATGCATATAAATGCTAAATAACAGGTTTACACTAACATACATTAAGTCAACAGTAGAACCAGGCATTAAAAAACAATAAAAAAGTAAAATACACATTGTACACTCATTACTTACCTTAAAATATTTGTAGTCTTATTGAAGGGCAAGATGAGTAGTATTTATTTTAAGAAGTCAGGTGTGGTATGTATGGTAGCCAGGCTAGGCCACCCCCACCCACACCTAATATACTACAACATTTAAAGCATCCCAGAGTGATGAAATGCATATACAGTTCACTCATTACTTACCTTAAAATATTTGTAGTGTTAATGTAGGGTGAGAGGTGAGTAAACAAGATACAATTGAATAAACAAGGGAGAGAGAGAGAATGAGAGAAAGAGAGAATGAATAAATGAGAGAGGACAGAGATGCAGAGTATGTAAACAAACAAACAAACACATCTGGTTTTGGTTCATACATGTTTGTATTATACCATAATACAAACACTTTACATTGTATACAAGGTGTTCCACACTGGTACAGTAGAATAAATAAAGAGCAACACTCCCATTCTTATGTAACATCATTTTTAGAAGAAATGACGCTCTGAGTGAAGGCATACAAAAGGAATAATTTTATACAGTTGCCCCCAGTAATACAATTGCGTACACATTTTCTGTGGTGTTGAACTATAGAAAACTTTATTCTTTCCAACAAGATGACTGGAAAAACATCTCATATTTATGCTAATTTATTCTACTGTGGGGTGTATTTATCATGTTTATATGTTATGTAGCTTGTTTATTATATAATTTTGAAAAATATCATAGATGGATTAATGAAAATGTGTATATTAACGTAATATATGACATTTAATGTGCCTCAGAGTGATTATTATTGAGTATTATTATTATCATTATTAATGTGGCATTCTCGAGACATAAGACACTCTTACTGATTTTAATGTGTACCTGCACACAAGCACAGTAAGTTTATTTAGGTACAGGTACACATAAGTATAAATATCAGAGTATATATGAAATACTACATGTAACTTTAAAAACACTTAAAATTTTGGAAAGTTTCCAGACATACTGGAGAGACGTGCAGCTCACGGGAGAATGTAAACAAACTGAGCGGAGTGCTGTGACTGTATTAGAAAGTCAAGTGGGGGGAGCCATATAGCAAGTTTTGGTCATAATTTGAAATGTCTCTATTAGCAGAACACCATAAAGCAAAATGCCATAAAACAGGATATTATTGTACTGTACAGTATTGCACATTTATTGATAGGATAAACTTTTATTCATTTATTTACTTATCGATACTGAAAAAGTAATTATTTGTTTATTTACTTATTCAACTAATATAGTTATTTATTTACTTATACAGTCATACCCTGCCCTACATTAACTGGTTAAAGAGCTGTGATGTAACCCATTTTTAACATAAACTGGACATGATGCCTTACAAATGCCTTAAAATGATGACAAACACTGTAAAACTAGCGTAAACAACTTGCAAAAGAATATAACTAATGCTAAACTTTAAAGAACACTAAAAACACATTTTAGTCGTAATTTTTTTAAAGAATAATGAACGCAATTAAAAAATTATGATGTAGGTGATGTTGCTGAGTGACGTAAAGTTGGACGTAATGACGTTCACTGAACTGAAATTTACTCTGGAAAAGTGGCATAATGGTGATTTGATATAGGCCAAAATGACATAAAGCAGGGTATGACTGTATATGAATATATGATAAATAAATGGCTTACGATATTTTCAACTTATGATGAGTTTGTTGGAACGTAACCCTATCGCAAGTCAAGGAGCACCTGTACAACTTTTACATTTGCTTCTGAAGATAACTCATGCCACTATCATTTACAGTGAGGAAAATGTGTGGTGGCTATGCGACTATGTGCGTACGCACGAAAGTCAGCAGTTGGTCAAGTGTTTTGTGGCATTCATCAGTAATGAGTCACGGTGTGTACCACTATGGAGACAACGAGTGGGCAAGTCCGAGGATAAACTTATAACTTGGGTAAGTTGGCTATCCATTCTCTCGTGAAATAATCAGGATATAATGGTACACATTGTATAAAATACATAAAAAAATGTATACCTTCATAAAATTAATACTAATACTGTGTGTGTGTATGTATGTATATATATATACATGTATATATGTCATGCCGAATATGTAAAACTGGTCAGTTAGCAAGAACTCATTTAAAATTAAGTCTTTCCTAAAATTTTCTTTTATACGTTAAACATATATTTTTTCGTTTATGTTAATATAAAAATTAATAATTTTGTACGAAAAGAACTTTAGAAAACTTACTTAACCTTATAACAAGTGCAGCTTAATTTAGCCTAATCCAACTAAATATACTTTAGATAAGTTTACAGTAATTTAATAATAAACAAACACAATTAAATATATTTTTTTGTTATGTTTAGAATGATTTTTGTGAAATTATTGCATACACAAATTTTCATTTGCCTTATTTGACAAGAAGAGTGTTGCTATTAAAGCCAAGATCACAAGTTATACCTATTCGGCAAAAACAAACAAACAAACACACACACACACACACACACACACACACACACACACACACACACACACACACACACACACACACACACACACACACACACACACACACACACACACACACACACACGCACATGCACGCACACACACACGCACACGCACACACACACACGCATGCGCACACACACACACGCACGCGCACACACACACACGCACACACATGCACGCAAGCACACAACAACACACACACACGCAAACGCACAACACACACGCATGCAAACACACAACACACATGCACACAAACACACAACACACATGCAAACACACAACACACACTCATACACACACATGTATACATACATATACACATACCTACATATACATATATACATACATTCACATTTTAATGTTTTATATTGATGTCAGAAGAGGTGCTGTTCAGGATTATACACTGCTGAAGTTTTCAATCTATGAAGTTCTTTCCCTTTTAATTCTATACAGTATCAGTGTACCAGAGGGCCCCGCATAACACATCTCCTTTTCGGTGTTCCATATTTTTGTTGCCTTCAAATTGATCCATTGATCATTATGTTCCACCCGATTGTTCCATCGTCTGGATTGTTACCAGCCGGTGGAACAATCAGGAACGGATCTACAATAAAACTAGTGAAGCTTAAGTTTCAGGGGCCCCTAATCCTGGAGGGGCCTCAGAAGCGACTTTAGTCCACATTGCTTAACCCTTTCAGGATCGCCAGGCCCTCTCCGAGACTTGTTCTCAGGGTCGCCCAAATTTCAAAAAAAAAAAAAATATTTTTTCTTATGAAAAGATAGAGAATCTTTTCCCGATCATAATGACACCAAAAGTATAAATTTGATGGAAAACTTACGGAATTATGCTCTCGCGAAGTTAGCGGTCTCGACGATGTTTACGCATCGGCAATTTTGCCCACTGTGAGCTCTATTTTCGGCCAATTCCAGTGTACTAGTCGACAAAAACCATAACTATTTAGCTAGAACTCCATTTTTTCTATCAAATGAGTACAAGAAACCACCCATTTACCGATTTCAACTATCCAATAAAGCGGTCAGAATTTAGCAATTTTGCCAATTTCACACAAACTTCAAAAGATGCCAATTTCCGAATAGGGTCCAGAATAAACAAGAAAGACATTCCTGGCACTAAAATAACAAGTTCTCTGTTCGTTAGTCACATCCCCAGGCCCCTCTTATATTTCTTTGGCTTTCCACTTTGAATTTTTATTCTTACAAAAAATAGAAGATTTACTGTTATGCAGACTACTGCATTAGTGTAGAAATGGTATAAATAATATCACTAGTTGACGTGTATTGGACGCTTGGCATGATTTGTTTACTTTTGAACTTTGGTAAAAATTGAAAATTTCTGCTTTTTTGAGCTCAATTTCAAGGTACTTTTCATTGTAAAACCAGTCAAAATCATCTCAATTTCTGTAATATGTCTTCCATTCTATAAAATGAGACCAGGAAAACTAGAATACAACCATAAATACCATACGAAAATGCAGTTCAAAATCGCTGTTTTAATCCAAAAACATGGTCAAAGTTTTTTTTTTCTCATTACGCACTGTGTGCTGCAGGATTTTTTTTATACTGCGCACACTGACCACATAGACCCATTCTTTCATATGTAGGCCTACCAGCTTTCTCTCACTAGATTTGAGGGTGCTAGAATTTAGGCGTACTAGTACGTCAAAAACCCTGGAGCGTAAGCCGTACTAGTACGGCTGAAACCCTGAAAGGGTTAAAAATTTTTGGTCTTCTGTATGAGAAGAGGCCCCCCATAACAGGTCCAGATTCAGGGCCCTAAAAAAACAGGTCCCCTACTGGGAACAATTACTCAGTTGAAAGCCAACAAAAACATGGAACACCAAAAATAAGTGTTGTATTATATGTGGGACCCTCCTGAGGGTGCTTTATTATATGTGGGACTCTCCTGAGGGTGCTGTATTATATGTGGGACCCTTCTGAAGGTGCTTTATTACATGTGGGACTCTCCTGAGGGTGCTGTATTATATGTGGGACCCTCCTGAGGGTGCTTTATTATATGTGGGACTCTCCTGAGGGTGCTGTATTATATGTGGGACCCTTTTGAAGGTGCTGTATTATATGTGAGACCCTCCTGAGGGTGCTGTATTATATGTGGGGCCCTCCTGGGGGTGCTGTATTATATGTGGGGGCCCTCCTGAGGGTGCTGTATATGCAGGGCCCTTCTGCACTTGATATTAGTTAAGGAGGGTGTTCAAGACTAATGTTTTTTTTTTATTATGAAATTAACTGGTTTCCTACATGTATCAGTGTGATGTGGTTCTCTTAAGTGTAATATTTTATCCCATTTAGAACAATATTATTTAATGTAAGCTTTGTCTTTTGCTAATTATAACAGGTCTGTCTCTCAAACACACATATAGTTTCAATCAAAACTAACAAAAAAGCTTATACAGCTCAATTTACTAAAACATTATGCTGATCTGATGTTTACCATATGGCTAAAACTACCTGAGAAGAAACATTGAAAGCTCAGTACAATATATCACTACTGTGTAGATACAGTGTAGAGAACTTATGTAATGCACACACACCAAAAGCTAGCTAACACACACACACACACACTCACATGTGTACACACAACATGCATGCTCGGTCACCTACAAATGTGACCTTACGCAACCAATTGAAGTTTTAGAGCCTGGTTTATCAGACAGTCGACACAAGCATGGCCCCCAAACCAGGCTGCGAGGGTAGAAGAACTTGAAACTGGTCACAAGTATATCACAGGTGTCACAATTTACAACTGCAGGTGTGAAACATTACTGTTCTTTGCACTAGGGTTTTCTATAGAAACAATTCCTATTCTTTGCACTTTTTTATACTGTACAGAAAATTCATATACTGTACACAGTGAAAAGCTAGGAGCGCAAATCATTTATACGATGGTAGTTGTTCTTCCTGCTCTATATCTCCCATCCCTGCCCTCCTCTCATATATATACTGGCTCCCTTACCTTCATGTATTAGTGTGTGACTAGTTAAATGCTCCAAGTGGGATCGAAGAATCATAAGTTTCTTTCTCCTATGTTTGGGTTATTTGTGTATTGTTCCAGTCACTGTATCGTGTGTTTTTGTTTTGCTGTGTTGTCTCCATAGTTTTGTAATTCTGTTCACAGTTTAACGCTTAAACTGTCCAAACATAGATCTACATTTTTTTACATAAGCATGTAAAATCGAACGTAGATCTACGTTCGGAGTGCTATGCAAGTGAACGTAGATCTATGTTTGGACAGTTTAAGTGGATCAACACTACATGCAGATATTGACCTACACTTCATACCTTTGATATACCTTTGATGAGCTTCCAGAGTCTTGCTGCTCTCAGAGCCCAGCCATGGACCAGGCTCATAATTAATCCTGAACTAGAAGTGAGTGTTCAAGAGAAACCATGATGTCTGATGCTAGATTCCCTTTGTTTCTATCATCATTCATTCAAGAAGAGTGCTTGAAGAAAGAAGGAGAATGAAGGGTTCTTAATCCAAGGAATCAGAACTACTATTTTTCCCTGTTCTCCCAGGTGCTGTACAACCTCTATGGCTCTAGTGCTTTCCTGCAGTTTTAATATTTAAGATGGTGAATCTAAGCTTAATTTAACCACCCAAATTAAGTTCCATTGTACTAGCTAATGGCTGTGCTTTTACCTGACTACCTAATGTTGAAGAGTATACATATTGTAGGTACAGTAAGTATGTATGTATACTTTTAGTACAGTACATGTATTATATATAGATAGCATGTATACTCAGTACAGTATGTATACTCCTAGTACAGTATTATATACTGTAGGTATAGCATGTATATTCAGTACAGTATAATATTCTATAGGTACAGTATGTGTACTCATAGTACAGTATAACAAAATGGTCATGTCTTCAGTGAAAGTTACTAGTAGTTGCTGTGATTATGACCTGTATACACTTCTACTGTTACAGTGGTTGATTTTACAGTGGCTGCCATTGCAGTGGTTGCTGTTACAATGGTTGCCATTGTAGTGGTCATTGCAGTGCTTGCTGTTGCAGTGGTTGCTGTTACAGTGGCCTGCCATGAAGCCTAAAGTTACCCCTCTTTCGCATACAAGTTCATCATGAGATTGGGATGGCATCAACATCCGAGCTTCAATAATAAAAATACTTTACCTATTGTTGTAAAAATAAAAACACTGAAAAAAGTGTTTTTCACAATTCACAATATGTACATCATTTCCTTTCACATTTTTGTTTTTACTTAAAGAGCAAGTAGTTTAAGGCTGTTTCTTCCAAAATTTCAAAATTGTTGTCACTTCACCTAGAGGTGCCTTAAGTGAGTTCTTAGATACTCTACTACATTCTCAGCACTGTCAACCAGTAATGAATTTTCACCTCACTCAAATAATGCCAGTGGTGAACTACTGAAATCAAATATTGTTTTGTGTTGCCAGCTTTGTCAAAAGCAGGAGAGATGCCAGAGCTGGAAAAGGCAGAGAATGTTTTTCTTCAGTGCCAGAAATGTACAGTGGAATCCCGGATTTCGGCTGTAATCCGTTCCAGAAGGTCGGCCTAAATCCGAAAAGGCCAAAAACCGAATTAATGTTTTCCATAAGAATTAATGTAAATACAATCAATCAATCTGACGAGCTGTTGGAGTGTGAGCAGGATAATGTTTAGTGAAGGGATTCAAGGAAACTGGTTATTTTTATATAGCTGGACTTGAGTCCTGGAAATGGGAAGTACAATGCCTGCACACTAAAGGAGGGGTTCGGGATATTGGGAGTTTGGAGGGATATGTTGTGTATCTTTATACGTATATACTTCTAAGCTGTTGTATTCTGAGCACCTCTGCAAAAACAGTGATTATGTGTGAGTGAGGTGAAAGTGTTGAATAATGATGAAAGTATTTTCTTTTTGGGGATTTTCTTTCTTTTTGGGTCACCCTGCCTCGGTGGGAGACGGCCAACTTGTTAAAAAAAGAAGAAAAAAAATCCGTTCGACACCCAAAAATATTAACAAAAAATACATTTTTTAAAGATTAACCATAGTTTTACATACAGAAAACAATGAGAGATAAATATGAAGCACAAATTTTAATAACTGAATATAACATACCTTTATTGAAGGCTCTCGTTGGTGTATTGAAGAATGTGAGGAGGGGAGAGAGAGGAGAGCCTAGTGTTTGGAAGGGGAATCCCCCTCCATAAGAACTTCAGGTATCAAGTTCCTCTCTGGGGTTACTTCCCTTCTTCATTTTTTACTGGCACTAGGACCAACTGAGAGTCACTACATCACTACACCCCTGTCCCTCTTCAAGGGGGGCTTCCTTGGTGTGGTGAAGAGGCTCTTGGTCTGAAGAATTAGACCTATCAGTCTCCTTCCTCAGACCGAACCTAATTACCCCCCAATCTCCCCTTCCCTATCCGATCCTCCCATTTTTCCTTTCCTCCTCCTCCTCCCCACCAATCCCTTTTGCCCTTCCTCTTTTTGGCCTTTGGGATTTTTCCTACAGGCACGCTAGTTCCTAGGTAGGGGAAAGGGTACCGGGGTCCATCCCATTCCGTTGAGGTTCTTGGAGGTGGCGTAGTTTGCTGTGGAATCTGGATGGCCTGGGGATGTCTTGATCCCTCTTCGGTATCCCGGAGGGTGGCTTTGGGTGTCTTTCGGGCGACGGGTATATCTCTGGAAGCCACCTTTCGGATTCCGGGGGTGGTGGAGGTATGCTTTGTGGCGGATATCCGGCCACCCTCTCTTTTGTCCACCGAGGTAGCTCGGCAGATGTGAGGTTGCTATCCCGGATTACTGGTTTACTGGCATGAAGGGTAGGATATAGCACAGGTTCCATGCTGCATCTGCGCTGCTTGCGGTGCTGAGGTTCTCTTGGGCATGGAGGGAGATTTCTGGCCCTTTCATTCCTCCTGGGAACTATTCCTCCCCACTCCCCCCTTTTTTTATTTTTATTTTCTTTTTTTTCTTAAAAACAAAAAGAAAAGGAGTAACCTAACCATGGAGAACCCAGTCCATGAACCTGTTGTTAGGTAAGACACATATGCAACAGTTAGACAACTTTATTCCGAAACGTTTCGCCTACACAGTAGGCTTCTTCAGTCGAATACAGAAAGTAGGCAGGAACAGTAGAGATGTGAAGACGATGTAATCAGTCCATCACCCTTAAAGTCGTAGAATTTGAGGTTGTCAGTCCCTCGGCCTGGAGAAGTTCAGTTCCATAGTCAGGAACTATCTGAAGATCAAGCGACAGTGCGGAGACTTAAATACTGGCAGAAGGAGAGGTGAAGGGTAGTAGTAGTAGTGAGAGGCCACTGAGAGGTCATGTCCCTCTCAGATCCAACACTTCTCACTTGAAAAGCTTGTCCAAGGTGTTTTCTGTACCAAGATGCCACGTGTTGCAGTGTCTGACAAGATGAACATCAAAATGGTATACAATACCGACAGGTTGTTAGGTAAGACACATATGCAACAGTTAGACAACTTTATTCCGAAACGTTTCGCCTACACAGTAGGCTTCTTCAGTCGAATACAGAAAGTAGGCAGGAACAGTAGAGATGTGAAGACGATGTAATCAGTCCATCACCCTTAAAGTCGTAGAATTTGAGGTTGTCAGTCCCTCGGCCTGGAGAAGTTCAGTTCCATAGTCAGGAACTATCTGAAGATCAAGCGACAGTGCGGAGACTTAAATACTGTCGGAAGGAGAGGTGAAGGGTAGTAGTAGTAGTGAGAGGCCACTGAGAGGTCATGTCCCTCTCAGATCCAACACTTCTCACTTGAAAAGCTTGTCCAAGGTGTTTTCTGTACCAAGATGCCACGTGTTGCAGTGTCTGACAAGATGAACATCAAAATGGTATACAATACCGACAGGTTGTTAGGTAAGACACATATGCAACAGTTAGACAACTTTATTGCGAAACGTTTCGCCTACACAGTAGGCTTCTTCAGTCGAATACAGAAAGTAGGCAGGAACAGTAGAGATGTGAAGACGACGTAATCAGTCCATCACCCTTAAAGTCGTAGAATTTGAGGTTGTCAGTCCCTCGGCCTGGAGAAGTTCAGTTCCATAGTCAGGAACTATCTGAAGATCAAGCGACAGTGCGGAGACTTAAATACTGTCGGAAGGAGAGGTGAAGGGTAGTAGTAGTAGTGAGAGGCCACTGAGAGGTCATGTCCCTCTCAGATCCAACACTTCTCACTTGAAAAGCTTGTCCAAGGTGTTTTCTGTACCAAGATGCCACGTGTTGCAGTGTCTGACAAGATGAACATCAAAATGGTATACAATACCGACAAGCTTTTTGGACAAGCTTTTCAAGTGAGAAGTGTTGGATCTGAGAGGGACATGACCTCTCAGTGGCCTCTCACTACTACTACTACCCTTCACCTCTCCTTCCGACAGTATTTAAGTCTCCGCACTGTCGCTTGATCTTCAGATAGTTCCTGACTATGGAACTGAACTTCTCCAGGCCGAGGGACTGACAACCTCAAATTCTACGACTTTAAGGGTGATGGACTGATTACATCGTCTTCACATCTCTACTGTTCCTGCCTACTTTCTGTATTCGACTGAAGAAGCCTACTGTGTAGGCGAAACGTTTCAGAATAAAGTTGTCTAACTGTTGCATATGTGTCTTACCTAACAACCTGTCGGTATTGTATACCATTTTGATGTTCATCTTGTCAGACACTGCAACACGTGGCATCTTGGTACAGAAAACACCTTGGACAAGCTTTTCAAGTGAGAAGTGTTGGATCTGAGAGGGACATGACCTCTCAGTGGCCTCTCACTACTACTACTACCACCCTTCACCTCTCCTTCCGACAGTATTTAAGTCTCCGCACTGTCGCTTGATCTTCAGATAGTTCCTGACTATGGAACTGAACTTCTCCAGGCCGAGGGACTGACAACCTCAAATTCTACGACTTTAAGGGTGATGGACTGATTACATCGTCTTCACATCTCTACTGTTCCTGCCTACTTTCTGTATTCGACTGAAGAAGCCTACTGTGTAGGCGAAACGTTTCGGAATAAAGTTGTCTAACTGTTGCATATGTGTCTTACCTAACAACCTGTCGGTATTGTATACCATTTTGATGTTCATCTTGTTCAGTCCATGAACCTACTACCCCTGGGCCCCTTCTTGATACCGCACCCCATTCTGACCCTGCTTCATTTTTTGACCACTCTTCGGACACTCCTGATGCCCCTGTACCTCTTGCTGGTGCTGTTTCCTCACCCGCTTCAGGTACCAGGGCTTCGACTGACTCCTTCGATTTGTCTGACCTCCGCTCTCCTTTGACTATGCTTCCGGCCTCTCCCTCTATGGTACAGCAATTTTCAAATCACCAGCACGTTTCACGTCGGACCAACTCTGGTCCCACTCCTAAACGCCAACGACAATCTCTTGATGATGTTACTTCGTTACCTTCCCATTCTACTCGGAAAAGACCGACATGTCATGCACTCCCTCTCCATGCTCAGTTTCGGACCACACAATGGACTAAATTCTTTACTTTAAGACCGACTTCTTCACTTTAAGACCGACTTCTTCTGCCTATCTTTCCGACCATAGTATTGGCAAAGCACTCCTGCGCCATGTTGGTAGAGATATTTCATTTCATGCTCTCAAGAGCGTTATGCGCATCATCACTGTCCAGAATGCTGCCCAAGCTCATGATCTTTCTCTCCTTTCGCATATCAATACTATTCCTATCACTATTGAAAAACATCTTTCTCTCAATTCTTGTAGTGGTACTATCATTCTGCCCCATACCATAGTCCAACAGAATTTCCAGACATGTGGCAATGACATTCTTGAACAGCTGGAACTCCAGGATCTCCCAATCCTTAAAGTAGACACTTATGTCCTTACACAAATAACCCGCACATAAAAGAGAGAAGCTTACGACGACGTTACGGTCCAACTTGGACCATTGACAAAGTCACACGGGTTATTTGTGTATCGTTCCAGTCACGGTATTGTGCCTTTTTGTTACTTATGTCCTTCCTGCCCGTGGGCGGAGACGATATCCTTGCAATGTGCCGTAAACTCCCGTCCTCTGTTTGTGTCGCGGGACATTGGTTACAAGTTCGAAAGGTGATCCCTATACCACAACAGTGTAGAAATTGCTGGCGTTTTGGTCACCCAGTGAAATATTGCAGATCTATAGCCGAATGCCCAGTCTGTGGTGCCGACGACCATTCTAATACGTCTTGCAGTCGACCTCCCTCTTGCCTTAATTGTCATGACTCACCCTTCGTACTCTTGCCGTTGCCAGGTCTACTTAAATGAGCGTGAAACCCGTTGCGTCAAAGAGGCAGAAGGTTTCCCTTATGCTATGGCAGTTTCTCATCTCCGCCTCCAAGGGAGACTGCCCCGTGTTTCTTATTCTCGTGTTTCAAAACGTCCCCCCACTTCTGGGGTCCCATCTTCTGCAGCCTCCTCTGTGGTTACCCCTCCCATAGCCACTCCGGTATCTAATTCTTTTGCTGTCCTGGGATCTGATGTCCCTACTACAACACCTCAGTCTGTTCTCACGTCTTCGGGTCCTTCCTCACAAGCCCCGGTATCGACAAGACCTCGTATGACACCTTATACCAATCGCCCCTCTACTTCTCAGACGTCCAAAAAATCCCCATTGCTCAAATCTTCTTTGCCCCCTCCTTCCCTTCTTCCACCTCCGCATTTTACCTTTCCAGTCTCTGTGCCTAGTTCTTCCCCTCTCTCTGGCTCAATTACAAGTGTGGAGGTTCACCCTCCTCCTTGTACTATGCCTTCCACCCCTGTCCCCTCCCAAGTTTCTCCCTCTTCTGTCCCCTCCCACACTTCTTCTCCAGTCCCCTATACTCTTTCGTCCCCCTCTACTTTGGTACAGTCCATTACTGCCCCAATCTTTACTCACCCTCCTCCTTCTACCTCCAATATTTTCTCCCATACGTCTTTGAATTCAGAAACACTTGAAGCCATTTCAGAATATATTGCAGAGACTAAACCTTCAATGGACACTGATCCACCTCCTGTTCCTTCTCTTCCCTCTCCTCCATCTCCACAACTCCATTCTTCGCAACGCTCCATTCCTTCGCTGCTTGAACGTCTTCTGATGCCACCGCACGTTGACTTTTCTAACCCCTCTAGTCCGTCGGTGCCCTTCCCTACGGATTCCTGGTATTTTCTTCATTGCCAATCATGGCCTATTTACAGTGGAATATCCGCAGCCTCAGGGGTAATCAGGGTGAGCTTCAGATGTTGCTTTCCAGGTTTTTCCCTGTTGGTGCTTGCTTACAAGAACCAAAATTACACTCAGCTGTTTTCCAACCTATCTCAGGCTATAATTTATTGTATTCTTCGGATCCTTTCTCAGATGGGACCTTTAATGAGAGTGCCCTTCTTCTACGCAATGATATTCCGTACTGTCAACTATTTGTCCATACCTCGCTGCATTACACTGCAGCCCGTATCCACTTGAATAAGTGGTTTGCAATATGTTCTTTATATCTCTCTCCTTCTCGAGCATTTTCTATCCCAGATTTTGCCTTTCTTGTTTCATCCTTAGCACCACCACTTCTGTTACTTGGCGATTTTAATGCCCACCATTTCCTCTGGGGGGGGGGTCTCATTGTGACTCACGTGGCATCCAGTTGGAGGCTTTTCTCACCTCTCAAACCCTCCACGTTTTAAATACGGGTACTCCCGCCCATTTTGATCCTCATACTCATACTCTCTCTTGCATCGATCTATCGGTCTGCTCTTCCTCCACTGCACTAGACTTCGCCTGGTCTATTCTACCAGACTTACATGACAGCGGTCATTTTCCAATCATTCTTACTTCTCGTTCACATTCACCACCTTTCCGTAGCCCTCGCTGGCAATTTGATCAGGCAAATTGGGACCTTTACTCGCAGCTCACTGCTTTTAGTGAGGTTCCTTCTTCATCCTCCATTGATGAGCTCCTACACCTCTTCTCGACGTCAGTTTTCACCGCAGCTTCTCATTTTATACCCCAAACCTCAGGCAGGCATTCTCAGAAGTGCGTGCCATGGTGGTCTCCTGCTTGTGCTCGTGCAGTACATTTGAAACACGCTGCATGGGGCAGGTACCGGTACAATAGAACCGATGAGAGACTTCTTGATTTTAAGCAGAAGCGTGCAATCGCTCGCCGTGTCATCAGTGACACTAAACGCACTTGCTGGCAAGATTATGTTTCCACCATCACCTCTGCTTCCTCTATGAGTGCAGTCTGGAAAAAGTGAGGAAATTGAGTGGTAAATACTCCCCTTACCTGGGTCCTGTTCTACGGGTCGCCGGTGTTGATGTAGCAAACCCTCTTGACGTTGCCATTTTAATTGGCACTCATCTGGTCCGTATTTCCCTGGGGCTCCATCTATGCCCCTCATTTCTTTCCTCAAAGTCTGCCAGAGAGTTAGTACCCTTGGACTTTTCTTCTCTCAGAGAAGAGCAGTATATTGTGCCTTTTACACTTCAGGAACTGGAGGCAACACTCTCAGCTTGCCAATCATCAGTAGCTGGGCCTGACGACATTCATGTTTGTATGTTACAACATTTACATCAGTTAGCCCTTGTAGTCCTCTTACACCTCTTCAATCTTATTTGGTCACAAGGAGTTCTTCCCCAGCTGTGGAAATCTGCCATTGTTCTTCCTTTCCATCGCTCATACAAGTGCAGTTTGCAAAGTGATGGAACGTCTGGTAAACTGACGTTTAATGTGGTATTTAGGGACACACAACAGTCTCTCCACTAGTCAATATGGCTTTCGTAAGGGCCGATCTACCATAGACCCCTTACTATGCTTGGATACGTATGTTCTTAATGCCTTTGCGAATAATCACCCAGTTATTGCCATATTTTTTGACCTTGAGAAGGCATATGACACAACTTGGAGGTATAATATTTTGGCCCAAGCCCACTCCTTGGGCCTCCAAGGCAATCTACCATCCTTCCTTAAGAACTTTTTAACTGACAGACATTTCTGTGTTCGAGTCAATAATGTACTTTCCCCAGACTTCATCCAAGCTGAAGGTGTCCCCCAGGGATGTGTTTGAGCACAACACTTTTTCTCCTTGCTATAAATGATTTGGCCTCTGTTCTTCCACCCAATATTTGGTCATCACCCTATGTTGATGACTTCACTATTGCTTGTGCAGGCGCTGACTGTCAACTCATTGCAGTTTCTCTCCAGCATGCAGTCGACCGTGTTTCCAATTGGGCCACCACACATGGGTTTAAATTTTCCAGTACCAAAACTCGCCAAATTACTTTCACTAGATGTTCTGTCATCTCCGATCATCCTTTGTACTTCTATGGCTCCCGTATCCCTGAACATGATACAGTCACGTTTCTAGGCCTTCTCTTTGACCGTAGGCTATCCTGGAAACCTCACATTACCTCTCTGAAGGCAACTTGTCACAGCCGGCTGAACCTTCTTAAAACCCTTGCTCATCTTTCCTGGGGAGCTGATCATCGAACTCTGCTTCGCCTACATTCAGCCCTCATTTTATCGAAACTCGATTATGGTGACCAGATCTATTCAGCGGCCTCTCCTGCTACTCTCTCTAGCCTTAACCCCATCCATCACCAAGGATTACGTTTATGCCTTGGTGCTTTTCGCTCTTCCCCTGTCTATAGCCTCTATGCAGAAGCGAATGTTCCATCCTTGTCTGATCGCCGTGATGCCCATCGCCTTCGCTACTATGTACGCTCTCACAATCTCCGCAATCCTTCCATTTATAGAATGGTCACCGATATTAGTAGACATTCTTTATTTGTTCACCGCCCCTGTTTGCTCCATCCCTTCTCTCTTCGCCTACATTCGCTCTTGTCTTCCCTTCAGTTACCACCTTTATATGTTCATGTGGCATCTCACTTTTCCCTACCCCCCTGGGAAGTTCCAGCCGTTCGGGTCTGTTCTTTCTCCCTTGCTCGAAAGCCCAACTGCCTACGGTGGCTTCCTGCTCTCTTTTTCTTGACCACTTTCACTCTCATTCTCATGCCATCACTGTGTACACAGATGGCTCTAAGTCTTCTGATGGCGTCGGATTTGCAGCAGTGCTTCCGGACAGCATCATGCGAGGGCATTTACTATCTTCGGCTAGCATTTTTACTGCTGAATTGTATGCCATTCTCACAGTGCTTATTCGTATTGCATCTATGCCTGTGTCATCATTTGTGGTAGTCTCAGACTCCCTTGGTGCTCTACAGGCTATACGGAAATTTGATACACCTCACCCCCTAGTTCTCCATATCCAACTTTGGCTACACCGTATCTCTACCAAGCATAAAGATGTTGTTTTTTGTTAGGTCCCTGGTCATGTTGACATACAGGGCACTGAACAGGCAGACACTTCTGCAAGGTCAGCAGTACATGACCTACCAATTTCATATAGAGGTGTTCCATTTCCAGACTATTTTGCTGTAATAGCTACCCACCTTCACACCCGTTGGCAACAATGTTGGTCAACTTTACTCGGTAACAAACTTCATTCTATTAAACCGAGCATAGGTTACTGGCCTACTTCTTGTCATCATTGCCTCCGCATTGGCCACACTCGTCTTACTCATGGCTATCTCATGGAGAGGCACCCTGTTCCTCTCTGTGAGCAGTGTCACGTTCTAGTATCAGTTAGCCACATTCTGTTAGACTGCCCTCTCTATCAACGAGCACGCAGAATTTACCTCCAACGTCGTCTCCGCTCTACTACTATCTCTTTACCTTCCCTTCTTGCTGATAGACCCTCCTTTAATCCTGGCTCTCTCATTGACTTCCTGACAACGGCTGATTTACTCCACAAACTCTGATGATGATACCTTTTGCACTCCCTTCAGCCCTTCCTACCTCAATCTCTTGCTGCCCTCCACCCTTTCACCATCCACTGCCCCGCTGTTCTCCATAACCTATTACTCATCCATCTCCCTTTTGCCACCTGATACCCTCGCTTCCTTCCTGCCCAGCAGCACTGTATAACCCTTGTGGTTTAGTGCTTCTTTTTTATTATAATAATAATAATACACCCCTGTCACACAAAAAAAATAACTGTCCAGAAAGGTCTGTTTCTGGCATTTCTTTAAGATTTGCCTGAAGTGGGACAAGGTTTTGTCACTGAACATGGCTTGTTTGAGCTTAGTAGTCAGGGTGATATTCCTCCACAAAACTTTGCACCTCCCTCCACTTTGCACAAATGTCAGTCACTGAAAGCAGCAGAAGCACATTCTCCCCTCTCTCTCTTCCTCCTCCTCTGAAGCAATTTCCTTAGCTGTGGTCTGTTGCTGTTGCAGATGGTCTTGCAGCTCTTCTGTGGTTAGCTCTTCCCTGTGGTCCTCCACCAACTCTTCCACATCCTCGCCACTCACAACCAACCCCATGGACTTTCCCAAAGCCACAATAGATTCCACAACAGGCAGAGAGTCGACAGGGTCAGGATCAGCCTCAAACCCTTCAAAATCCTTCTCTTGGACACATTCTGGTCACAATTTTCTCCAAGCAGGTTTCAAAGTCCTGGAAGTTACTCCCAGCCAAGCCTTACCTATAAGGCTTATGCAATGGAGGATATTGAAGTGATTCCTCCAGAACTCTCTTAGGGTAAAGTCAGTGTCTGAGGTCACTTCAAAGCGCCTTTGAATAGAGTTTTTTGAAGTTAGAAATGACCTGCTGGTCCATGGGCTGGATGAGAGGAGTGGTGTTAGGAGGCAAGAACTTCACTGTTATAAAACTTAACTCCATAGACAATTGGTCTACCAAGTTTGGAGGATGAGCAGGAGCACTGCCCAGTTCCAGGAGGCACTTGAGTGGCAATTTATTTTCCTGGAGGTTTGTTTTTACACTCGGGCCAAACACTTCATGGTCCTAGTCAATGAAAATTTGCCTTGTGATCCATGCCTTATAATTAGTTTTCCACAACACACAATTTACTCTTGACGACATTGTTTTTCTTGAACACACTGGGATTTTCAGAGTGATACACCAGTAAAGGCTTCATTTTGAAATCCCCACTAGCTTCATAGGCTTGTGTCCTGGCAGTGCCTTTTCTTCCTGTGTGGTGTAGGTCCTTTTTGGCATTTTCTTCCACAAGAGACCAGTTTCATCACAACTGAACACTTGTTGGGGGAGGAATCCTTCAGTCTCTATGTACTCCTTGAATTCATGCACAAATTCTTCAGCCGCACATTTATCTGAACTTGTAGCCTCACCATGCCTTACAACACTGTGTATGCCACTGTGCTTCTTGAAACTGTCAAACCAGCCTCTACTGGCCTTAAATTCACTAACAGCAGCACTCATTCCAGGCATTTTCTTTGAGATCCACATGCAACTGCCTTGCCTTTCCACAAATGATCGACTCCAAAACACCATCTCTCGCTAACTGCTTATCGTTGACCCATACCAACAATAACTTCTCCAAATCTTCAGTTATTGATGATCTTTGTTTCGTTAGCATATTTACCTCTTTTGCAACATTAGCTTCCTTGATTTCTACTTTCTTTGCCAGGATGGAAGTGACTGTTGATTTAGATTTCCCATACATCCTGGCATGCTCCAGGACACGTACACCGCTTTCGTACTTTGCTACAATTTCTTTCTTGAATTCAATCGTGTTTCTCACTTTCTTTACCAAAGGGCTGGCACTAGGAACTTTCTTTGGGCCCATGGTGGCTTATTTCGCAGTCACACTCAATAAACAACCACAAAAAACAATGGATTATAACGAAATGTTTGGATGAATGCACGGAATGTTGCTCACTCACCCAGACACACAGCCAGACTGACTCAGGAACGTGGAAGAATGCCGGGCAGACGCATCCAATACGGCCAATTTCCAAGTTGCCAGCTGAAAACCAGAGCAGAATTTTGGCCATAAAAGCGGCCAAAATTCAATACAGCCAATATCCGCATCGGCCAATATCTGGGGTTCCACTGTGTTTATTGCCTCCATACCTGGGATGAAAACACACTTCCTGTCTGCTAGCAGAGGTGCTATTCTTGCAATATAGCCATGAACTGTCACCTTCTGTTTACATAGTGGGACAGCATTTACATGTGCAGGAGGTGATTCTTACACTGCAACAATGTAGAAATTGGTGGTGCTTTGGCCACCAGTAATGCTTTTAAATTACTGGGAACATGTCAAGGTAGCTGTAATGCACTTTCTGAGGTAGAGAGGAGGTACCTGTTAATAAAGAATAAAAGACACAATACGGTGACTGGAACAACATTACTACTCCCTTTTCTCGTTCTACTACTCCCAGCCATGCCACCCTTATATATATACTGGCTCCCTTCCCTTCACACTTCTGTGTGACTAGTTAATAATAATCCTAGGTAGCAGGTTGACAGACAGTAACCGCCCAGGGAGGTACTACCGTCCTGCCAAATGAGTGTAAAATGGAAACCTATAATTGTTTTACAGGATGGTAAGATTGCTGGTGTCTTTTTTTCTTTGTCTCATAAACATGCAAGGTTTCAGGTACACCTTGCTACTTTTACTTACACTTAAGTCAAACTACACATACATGTACAAGCATATATATACACACTTCTCTGGGTTTTCTTTTATTTTCTTGCTAGCTCTTGTTCTTGTTTATTTCTGCTTATCTCCATGGGGAAGTGGAACAGAATTCTTCCTCCATAAGTCATGCGTGTCTTAAGAGGCGACTAAAATACCGGGAGCATGGGGCTAGTAACCCTTTCTCCAGTATACATTACTAAATTTAACCCTTTCACTGTCAGTCCCATAATATTACGGCTTTCAAGCCAGTGTCGGTCCCGTGTTACGCCAAAATTCTAGTGGCTTCAAATCATGCGGGAGAAAGCTGGTAGGCCTACTTATGAAAGAATGGATCTGAATGGTCAGTGTGTGTGCAGTGCAAGAGAGAAAAAAAAATCTAACTGTGTTTTTGGTTTAAAACACCAACTTTGCAGTGTATTTTCTTATGGTATTTAAGTTGTATTCTTGTTTTCTTGGTCTCATTTGATACAGTGGTACCTTGACTTACGAGTTTAATTTGTTCCATGACCAAGCTCGTAACTCAAATTTGCTCGTACAGTGGACCCCCGCATAACGATATTAATCCGTTCATGAGAGCTCATTGTTATGCGAAATTATCGTTATGCGAATGAATTTTCCCCATAAGAAATAATGGAAATCAAATTAATCCGTGCAAGACACCCAAAAGTATGAAAAAAAAAATTTACCACATGAAATATACATTTTCCTACACACAAAGAGAAGGATACATGCACAATAGTAGAGTAGTACATGCACAGTATATATTGTGCATGTACTACTCTACTAAATGAAGAATAAATGACACTTACCTTTATTGAAGATGCAGCAATGACTGATGAGACACTGTGTCCTGGGAGTGCCTTTTCCTCCTGAGTACTGTAGGTCCTGTTTGGCATTTTCTTCCAGAACAGGCCTTATCACACTATGTATGTCACTACGATTCTTAAATCTCTCAAACCAACCTTTGCTGGCTTTAAATTCACCAATATGAGCACTAGTTCCAGGCATTTTTCCCTGTTCATCTGGGTGTTAGTCGACTGGTGTGGGTTGCATCCTGGGAGACAAGATTAAGGACCCCAATGGAAATAAGTTAGAGTCCTCGATGATGCACTGACTTTCTTGGGTTATCCTGGGTGGCTAACCCTCCGGGGTTAATTGTTTCTCGGTAATTGTTTCACGTTAAGCCACACCAACAACACTCTCTCCACATCTTCGAGTAATACAGCTGATGGTGGTGCAGCAACAACAGCTGTGGTGCAGCTGACCATGGTGCAGCAGCAGCTGGGTGCAGCAACAGCTGACCATGGTGCAGCTGCAGCTGTGGTGCAGCAGCAGCTGACTGTGGTACGATAGTATTTATCACCCTTTTTACCACAGGGTTGGCACTAGAAGCTTTCTTTGGGCCCATGGTGGCTTATTTAGCAGTTACAAGCACTATAAATAATGGAATAATACAAAATGTATCAAATGCATGCATGCAACCGGCCACCCTGGCTTGTAAACAATGACGGCAAGGCAGGCGCTCAGGCTGGACGGACAGGTTCGGGACGAGTCATGTTCAGAGACAGCTGATGGTGCAACAGCAGCTGACCATGGTGCAGCAGCAGCTGACTGGTCCAGCAACAGCTGACTGGTCCAGCAACAGCTGACTGGTCCAGCAACAGCTGACTGGTCCAGCAACAGCTGACTGGTCCAGCAACAGCTGACTGATCCAGCAACAGCTGACTGATCCAGCAACAGCTGACTGATCCAGCAACAGCTGACTGGTCCAGCAACAGCTGACTGATCCAGCAACAGCTGACTGATCCAGCAACAGCTGACTAATCTAGCAACAGCTGACTGATCCAGCAACAGCGATTCTTAAATCTCTCAAACCAACCTTTGCTGGCTTTAAATTCACCAATATGAGCACTAGTTCCAGGCGTTTTTCCCTGTTCACCTGGGTGTTAGTCGACTGGTGTGGGTTGCATCCTGGGAGACAAGATTAAGGACCCCAATGGAAATAAGTTAGACAGTCTTCGATGACACACTTTTTTGGGTTATCCTGGGTGGCTAACCCTCTGGGGTTAATTGTTTCTTGGTATTCTCAATAAGCCACACCAACAACGGTGCTACAGCAGCAGCAGCAGCAGCTGACAGTGCTACAGCAGCAGCAGACGATGCTACAGCAGCAGCAGACGATGCTACAGCAGCAGCAGACGGTACTACAGCAGCAGCAGCAGCAGCTGACGGTGGTACAGCAGCAGCAGCAGCTGACAGTGTTACAGCAGCAGCAGCAGCTGACAGTGCTACAGCAGCAGCTGACAGTGCTACAGCAGCAGCAGACAATGCTACAGCAGCAGCAGACGGTACTACAACAGCAGCAGACAATGCTACAGCAGCAGCAGACGGTACTACAACAGCAGCAGCAGCAGCTGATGGTGGTACAGCAGCAGCAGCAGCTGACGGTGCTACAGCAGCAGCAGCAGCTGACAGTGCTACAGCAGCAGCAGCAGCAGCTGACAGTGCAGCAGCAGCAGCAGCTGACAGTGCTACAGCAGCAGCAGACGATGCTACAGCAGCAGCAGACGATGCTACAGCAGCAGCAGACGGTACTACAGCAGCAGCAGCAGCAGCAGGCGGTACTACAATAGCAGCAGCAGCAGCAGCTGACTGTGGAGCAGCAGCAGCTGACGGTGGTACAGCAGCAGCAGCAGCTGACGGTGCTACAGCAGCAGCAGCAGCTGACGGTGCTACAGCAGCAGCAGCAGCTGACAGTGCTACAGCAGCAGCAGCAGTTGACCATGGTACCACAGTATTTCGATAATATTTCTCACCCTTTTTACCACAGGGTTGGCACTAGAAGCTTTCTTGGGGCCCATGGTCACTTATTTTGCAGATAAAATCACCAAAAACACTGTAATAATACGAAATGTTATGATTGTATGCTTGGATGTTACCGCGGAGGCTGGCTTGTAAACAATGCCACCGGCGGAACATGTGAGGCTGGCTCAGGCCTCACATAGACGTGTCTCGGACGAACAGCGTTGAGTGGGTTTTTTAGCGGTATGCGAGGCAAAATCTTAGCGATAAAATGTATCGGTATGCGGATTTAACGTTATGTAAGGCCAACGGTATGCGGGGGTCCACTGTATATCAAATCAATTTTCCTCATTGAAATTAACTGAAATGCTATTAATCTGTTCCAACGGAATTCCTGGCTCTCATGACGCAGGAGAAAATACTTCAATATAACGCTAATATCAACTCTACGGCTTATTTATCTATAACACTTGATCTAATATGACATCATAAACAATATAAATAACAAAGAAACATGATATATACTCTAGAATGAATAAAATGTCATTATGTGATGAGTGGTGGCGGCCACTCCCGAGGTAAAAATAATTATCGCTCTGACCATATCTTTCCCTTCTTGCCCTTCTGAGGTCTTATTATAAGAGAAAACAGAGTGTTTGTGAGGCTAACTGCACTAGATCACTGTTTCATAAAAAAAAAAATGCTGAAAGAAAAGCGATTTTCTTGTGTTTTTCTGTGATTTCATGCTTTAATTATTTAACCCTTTGACTGTTTTGGTCGTATATATACGTCTTACGAGCCAGTGTTTCAGACGTATATATACTCAATAATTCTAGCGGCTTCAAATCAAGCGGAAGAAAGCTGGTAGGCCCACATGTGAGAGAATGGGTCTGTGTGGTCAGTGTGCACCACATAAAAAAAATCCTGCAGCACACAGTGCGTAATGAGAAAAAAAAACTGATCTTTTTTTTGGATTAAAACGCCGACTTTGAGGTGTATTTTCGTATAGTATTTATAGATGTATTTGCGTTTTCATGGTCTTAGGTGATAAAATGAAAAACATATTACAGAAATAGAGATGATTTTCATTACTTTGACGATGAAAACAACCTTGAAACTGAGCTCAAAGTAGCGGAAATGTTCGATTTTTACCAGTGTTCAGGAGTAAACATATCACACCACACGTCCAATACACGTCAACTGGGGAGTCTAATATTCTTTCACTAGTGCACTGATATTATTTGTACCATTTTTACAAAAATGCAGTAGTCTGCATAACAGTAAATTTTGTATTTTTTTGTATGAATAAAAAATCAAAATAGAAAGCAATAATAATATAAGAGGAGCCTAGAGATGTGACTAATGAACAGAGGATATGTTATTTTAGTGCCAAGAATGTCTACCTTGTTTATTCTGGACTCTATTTTGAAATTGGCATCTTTTTTAGTTTGTGTGAAATTGGCCAAATTGCCAATTTCTGACCACAATATTGGGTAGTCCAAATTGGTAAATGGGAGGTTTCTTGTACTCAGCGGATAGATAAAATGGAGTTCTAAAGAAATAGCTATGAGTTTGATCAACTGGAACAACGGAATTGGCTGAAAATAGGGCTCAGAGTCGGCGAAATCGCCGATACGCATATGTCGCCGAGACCGCTAACTTCGCGGGAGTGTAATTCCATGAGTTTTCGATCAAATCTCGAACTTTTGGTGTCATTACCATCGGAAAAAGATTCTCTATCATTTCATAAGAAAAAATAATTTTTTTTTTTTTTTCAAAAATTTAGCGACATAGAATGACAGTTTCAGAAAGGGGCCTGAAACAGTCAAAGGGTTAATGGACATTATCCTCTTCTTTTCAGCACTGTCCTTTGCACATACTTTCTTAGGACCCACGGTTAGAAAAAAGAAATTTGGCAAAATAAATACACAAAAAGCACAAAATGTTGGGTGGATGTTGTGGCATTCACTGCGCCAACCAGTGGCGGCATATTTGAAGCTCGCTCATAACTTGGATTCTGGCTTGCAACTCAAAGCAAAAAATCGACTGAGCGACAGCTCGTAACTCAGAAAACTCATAATCTGGGGCACTCATAAGTCAAAGTACCACTGTATACTACAGAAATAGAGATGATTTTGAATGATTTATGGACTAAAAGTACCTTGAAATTGAGGTCAAAATAACGAAAATGTTCGATTTTTGCCAATGTTCGAGAGTAAACAAATCACGTCATGCATCCAATACACGTCAACTGGTGGGTCTAATATGCTTTCACAAATGTGCTGATATTATTTATACCATTTCTTCACAATGCAGTAGTCTGCATAACAGTAAATCTTTTTCTATGGGACGAAATTCGTAAGGCATCTACATACGAAAATGTTGTGCTAATGGGAGATTTCAACTATAGACAGATTGACTGGAGCAATTTGACAGGAAATTTAGAGTCGGGTGACTTTCTTGATACGATCCAGGATTGTTTTTTAAAACAGTTTGTGACAGAGCCAACTAGGGGAAATAACCTCCTTGACTTGGTTCTTGCCAGTAGGGAAACACTAATTAATAATCTTGAGGTTAATGATGAGCTTGGGGAGAGTGATCACAAATCACTCAGTTTTAACATATCATGGAATTCCCCTAATAATGGCAATCAAGTCTCCGTCCCTGACTTTCGCTTGGCTGATTTCATAGGACTGAAAAATTACTTAGGTGGGCTGAACTGGAATGACCTGACTAGGGGTCAGGTAGGTGGTGATGGTTGCCGATATGATGCTTTCCAGGGCATAGTTCTAGCTGCTCAGTCAAATTATGTTCCAAATAGGGAAATCAGATCAAACAAAAATGATCCTAAATGGATGAACAATAGATTAAAATATCTGATTGGTCAAAAGAGAGGCATATATAGGCAAATCAAAAGAGGAGAGGGGCAATTAAGAAATCGATATATTCAGTTAAAGAGAGAAATAAAAAAGGGAATTAGAAAAGCAAATAGAGATTATGAGGTTAAAGTTGCAAGAGAATCGAAGACTAACCCAAAAGGATTCTTTCAGGTATACAGAAGTAAGATCAGGGACAAGATAGGCCCACTCAAAAGTTCCTCGGGTCAGCTCACTGACAGTGATAAGGAAATGTGTAGAATTTTTAACACATACTTCCTCTCAGTTTTTACACAGGAGGATACCAGCGATATTCCAGTAATGATAAATTATGTAGAACAGGACGATAATAAACTGTGCACTATTAGGGTCACAAGTGACATGGTCCTTAGGCAAATAGATAAATTAAAACCTAACAAATCCCCAGGCCCTGATGAACTGTATGCAAGGGTTCTAAAGGAATGTAAAGAGGAGCTTAGCACACCTTTGGCTAATCTTTTCAACATATCACTACAAACTGGCATGGTGCCAGATAAGTGGAAAATGGCAAATGTGATACCTATTTTCAAAACAGGTGACAGGTCCTTAGCTTCGAACTATAGACCAATAAGCCTAACCTCCATAGTGGGAAAATTTATGGAATCAATAATTGCCGAGGCAGTTCGTAGCCACCTTGAAAAGCATAAATTAATCAACGAATCTCAGCATGGTTTTACAAAGGGGCGTTCCTGCCTTACGAATTTATTAACTTTTTTCACTAAGGTATTTGAGGAGGTAGATCATGGTAATGAATATGATATTGTGTATATGGACTTCAGTAAGGCTTTTGACAGGGTCCCACATCAGAGACTATTGAGGAAAATTAAAGCACATGGAATAGGAGGAGAAATTTTTTCCTGGATAGAGGCATGGTTGACAAATAGGCAGCAGAGAGTTTGCATAAATGGGGAGAAATCAGAGTGGGGAAGCGTCACGAGCGGTGTTCCACAGGGGTCAGTGTTGGGCCCCCTGCTGTTCACAATCTACATAAACGACATAGATGAGGGCATAAAGAGCGACATCGGCAAGTTTGCCGATGACACCAAAATAGGCCGTCGAATTCATTCTGACGAGGACATTCGAGCACTCCAGGAAGATTTGAATAGACTGATGCAGTGGTCGGAGAAGTGGCAGATGCAGTTTAATATAGACAAATGCAAAGTTCTAAATGTTGGACAGGACAATAACCATGCCACATATAAACTAAATAATGTAGATCTTAATATTACGGATTGCGAAAAAGATTTAGGAGTTCTGGTTAGCAGTAATCTGAAACCAAGACAACAGTGCATAAGTGTTCGCAATAAAGCTAATAGAATCCTTGGCTTCATATCAAGAAGCATAAATAATAGGAGTCCTCAGGTTGTTCTTCAACTCTATACATCCTTGGTTAGGCCTCATTTAGATTATGCTGCACAGTTTTGGTCACCGTATTACAGAATGGATATAAATTCTCTGGAAAATGTACAAAGGAGGATGACAAAGATGATCCCATGTATCAGAAACCTTCCCTATGAGGATAGACTAAGGGCCCTGAAACTGCACTCTCTAGAAAGACGTAGAATTAGGGGGGATATGATTGAGGTTTATAAGTGGAAGACAGGAATAAATAAAGGGGATGTAAATAGTGTGCTGAAAATATCTAGCCTAGACAGGACTCGCAGCAATGGTTTTAAGTTGGAAAAATTCAGATTCAGGAGGGATATAGGAAAGTACTGGTTTGGTAATAGAGTTGTGGATGAGTGGAACAAACTCCCAAGTACCGTTATAGAGGCCAGAACGTTGTGTAGCTTTAAAAATAGGTTGGATAAATACATGAGTAGATGTGGGTGGGTGTGAGTTGGACCTGATAGCTTGTGCTAACAGGTCGGTTGCCGTGTTCCTCCCTTAAGTCAATGTGACCTGACCTGACTAGGTTGGGTGCATTGGCTTAAGCCGGTAGGGACTTGGACCTGCCTCGCATGGGCCAGTAGGCCTTCTGCAGTGTTCCTTCGTTCTTATGTTCTTATGTTCTTATTCAAACACATGAAATTCTGTGTAGTCTGCAGTAAATAAAACAAACGGGCTTCCACATGGATTACATGCCATTTTTTGTGAAAATTGGTGATTTTTGGTGAAAACTGGTGTTTTTTTTTTTTTTTTTTTTCTTAATTCGCTGGTACTCTCCTGGCCCGGGTCTTTTCCAAGTAGTGGTGGCCTGGCCTTGGCTCCCTATCTGGGGAGTATCTCAAGACCTAAGTCTCCCATGGGAGGAGGTACAAGTACCCCCTCATCTTTGGGATCAAGTGTCACGCCCCTTGTGCAGATATCCAAGAATTATCTACAAGCAGTATTAAATCAGGGAAGTGTTTTTGGGTATGCCCAAATGAGATCAATCTGTGGACTAAAATCACATTGGTATTAAAAGAGGATAACATCAAAGCAGCCTTCATAGAAAACCTGGAAGCATTCTATAACAATGGGAAAATAAAAAGTCTGGGCTGGATGGTACCGCCCTTGGTGCTGGCCATGTAGTCAGAAACTGTAAGGCTGGAGGTGCTGCCCTGGTAGACTGTAAATGTGGGGCTGAAAGTGCTGCCCTGGTAGACAGTAATGGTGAAGCTGGAGGTGCTGTCCTGGGAGACAGAAATGGTGAGGCTGGAAGTGCTGTCCAGGTAGACAGTAAATGTACGCATGAGGGAATGCATATAAATGGCCTTGAGGAAGACAGGAGCTGTAGTGGGGAAACAAGTGTAGTCAAGGACAAGATAAATCCAATATTACAAACTAGTAATACCACAGGAGATAGCAAACAAGGGGACTCCACTAGCAATAGTGAGGATATATTACCAGAAACAACTGGTGAGAGCTCCATTGTTAGTACTAGTGAGGATAGGAATGAGACAGGTAAACATGCACCAACAGGGAATACTGTCAAAAACCCAAGGCAAATGGAAACCAAACCTGTGCACATACTATGCACTTGTTATCTGCAGGCATGGGAAATCTGGAAAAACAGATGGGACGTGCAACTTTGACCACCCTAGAAAATGCCGTGCCCATATGACAACAGGAAAATGCAAACTCACTCCCTGTAAGCTTTTTCACCCTGAAATGTGTCCCTCTTCAGTACAGAAAAGACTGTGCTATAACTTAAATTGCCAGGCACACCATCTAAAGGGGACAAAACGATATAAAACATCCAGGCCATGGGAAAACCTGGGTAGCCACAGCCACTCAAGAGGGAGAGGTTTTTTCAGTCCCAGGAAGGAAAAAAAACTGGCAGGAAATGGCAGAATTCATACACCAAATCCAGTCATTTCTGGAGTGGAACCACAGTCGATGGCCTTCACTCCAAACCAATAGATACAGATACTAGTGCTGAAAAAAAAAGTCCCCCCAGTACCACCAATACCACTAGTCCGATGACATTCTTCTTTGCAAATATACAGGGTCTAAAGCCAGCAATGAACAACAAAATACCTTTCATCTGTGGACTGCTTGCAGAGGCAAATGCAATGTTTGCAGCTTTCACAGAGACCCACATAAAGGATCACTTGGACAACGAAATATGGATCCCAGGTCACAACCTATACAGATGTGACAGAGTGAACAGGCAAAAGGGGGGGGGGCTGTATATCGCCGAGTCATTTATTTGCACAGAACTGCTTAATGCCTCAAATTATATAGTGGAAGTTTTAGCAGTAAAGATCGAGAACCAAAACCTAGTCACTGTGGTAGTCTACAAGCCTACTGATGTAACGTCCCAGCAATTCCAGGAACAGCTGTTAAAAATTGACCACTGTCTGGAAAATCTTCCAGCTCCTGCCCCAACATCTTGCTTTTGGGGGATTTCAACTTGAGGCACCTAAAATGGAGGAATACATCAAATAATGTTGTTGCAGTAATAACACCAGGAGGCAGCTCTGACAAGAACTCACACACACACGAGCTTTTAAATCTCTGCACAAAATTCAACTTAAACCAGCAAATAATAGAGCCTACTAGACGGGAGAACACACTAGACCTCATCTTCACTAACAATGATGATCTGATACGAAATGTCACCATATCAAAAACAATATATGTACTCAGATCACAACATAATTGAGGTTCAGACATGTATGCGCGGAGCCCCAGACCGACAAAATGAGATTAGTCACGAGGGAGCCTTCACCAAATTCAACTTCAATAACAAGAACATAAAGTGGGACCAAGTAAACCAAGTCCTAAATGATATAAGCTGGGAAGATAGACTAAGCAACACAGACCCCAACTTATGCCTAGAACAGATTAACTCGGTGGCACTCAATGTATGCTCAAGGCTTATTCCTTTAAGAAAAAGGAGGAGTAGATGTAAAATAGAAAGAGACAGGTGCTCCCTTTACAGGTGACGGAAAAGAATAACAGAACAGCTAAAAGAGGCCAATGTATCTGAAATGCGTAGGGAGACACTGGTCAGAGAAACAGCAAACATTGAACATAAGCTATAGGAATCTTATATGCGTCAGGAATTGCGGGAAGAACTAAAAGCCATAAATGAAATCAAAAGAAACCCAAAGTATTTCTTATCCTACGCCAAATCAAAGTCGAGAACAATGTCCAGTATTGGGCCCCTACTTAAACAAGATGGGTCCTACACAGATGACAGCAAGGAAATGAGTGAGCTACTCAAGTCCCAATATGACTCAGTTTTTAGCAAGCCGCTAACCAGACTGAGTGTCGAAGATCAAAATGAATTTTTTATGAGAGAGCCACAGAATTTGGTAAACACAAGCCTATCTGATGTTATCCTGATGCCAAATAACTTTGAACAGGTGATAAATGACATGCCCATACACTCTGCCCCAGGGCCAGACTCATGGAACTCCGTGTTCATCAAGAATTGTAAGAAGCCCCTATCATGAGCTTTTACCATCCTATGGAGAGGGAGCATGGACATGGGGGTCATCCCACAGTTACTAAAAACAACAGACAGCCCCACTCCACAAAGGGGGCAGTAAAGCAATAGCAAAGAACTACAGACCGATAGCACTAACATCCCATATCATAAAAATCTTCGAAAGGGTCCTAAGAAGCAAGATCACCACCCATCTAGATACCCATCAGTTACACAACCCAGGGCAATATGAGTTTAGAGCAGGTCGCTCCTGTCTGTCCCAACTACTGGATCACTACAACAAGGTCCTAGATGCACTAGAAGGCAAAAAGAATGCAGATGTAATATATACAGACTTTGCAAAAGCCTTCGACAAGTGTGACCATGGCGTAATAGTGCACAAAATGCGTGCTAAAGGAATAACAAGAAAAGTTGGTAGATGTATCTATAATTTCCTCACAAACAGAACACAAAGTGTAGTAGTCAACAGAGTAAAGTCTGAAGCGGCTACGGTGAAAAGCTCTGTTCCACAAGGCACAGTACTCGCTCCCATCTTGTTTCTCATCCTCATACATAAGCGGGTTTACCAATAGACCCCTGGCTGTCTTCAAGCAGGCACTGGACAAGTACCTAAAGTTGGTACCTGACCAGCCGGGCTGTGGCTCATACGTTGGATTGCGTGCAGCCTGGTTGATCAGGCACTGATCCACCATGAAGCCTGGTCACAGACCAGGCCACGGGGGCATTGACCCCTGGAACTTTCTCCAGGTAAACTCGAATTGTGTATGAAATTGGCCAAATTACCAATTTCTAATTACTTTATTGGGTAGTTGAAATCAGTAAATAGGCAGTTTCTTGTTCTCAGTGATAGAACAAATGGAGTTCTAGCAAAATAGCTATGAGTTTGGTTGACTGGAACAGTGGAATTGGTCGAAAATAGGGCTCAAAGTGGGCAAAATCGCCGATGCGTAAACATCACCGAGACAGCTAACTTCACGAGAGCGTAATTCCATAAGTTTTCTATGAAATTTCATATTTTTGGTGTCATTACCATCGGGAAAAGATTCTCTATCATTTCATAAGAACTTTTTTTCTTGACACTGAGAGCAAGCTTGTGAGCAGGGGTCTCGACAGTGAAAAGGTTAAAAAAAGAAACTTTTGTTCATCTTTTTAGACCACCCTGCCTTGGTGGGATACAGCAAGGTTGTTGAAAAATAAACTCTTAATTTTCTACAAGTACATGTACAAGGTATACAGGCCTAGCTGACAATAATGACATACTACTATTTAGAAAGCCCCTTGTTATGCAGAGCATTACGGGCAAATTAGGTCAATTTTTGTCTCAGGATATGACCCACACCAGTCAACTAACACCCGAGTACCCATTTTACTGATAAGTGAACATGGACAAAAGGTGTAAGGAAACACACACAATGTTTCCACCCTTGCTGGGCATCGAACCCAGACCCCTCAGCATGTGAAATGAGAGCTTTGCCTACTAGGCCATGAGCCACCCTATGGTACATGTTACACCAAAATGCTGTCATAAGTTTCATTCTCCTATGTACAGGTTATTTGTGTATTTTACCTGACAATATATATACATGGAAGTTACTTAACCCTTTCAGGGTCCATGCCGTAGATCTACGGCTTTACGCTCAGGATCCAAACCATAGATCTACGCCATGAGCTCAGCTCTGATAAGCTGTGAGTGGTAGATTTGGGCCTAGATATGAGAGAATACAGCTATGTGGTATGTGTGCACCACATAAAACAAACCCTGCAGCACAGTGTATAATGAGAGAAAAAACTGAGACCGTGATTTTCGATTAGAACAGCGACTTTGCAGTGTTTTTTCGTATGTTTTTATAGTTGTATTTGCGATTTCTTGGTCTCATTTGATAGAATGGAAGACATATTACAGAAATAGAGATGATTTTGATTGGTTTTAGCACTGGAAATGGCTTGAAACTGAGCTCAAAGTAGCAGAAATGTTAAATTTTTGCCGATGTTCAAGAGTAAACAAACGACCTCACACGTCTAATACACGCCAGCTGATGGGTCTAATATACATTCACAAATGTGGTGATGATATTTATACAATTATTACAGTATTGCATAGTAGTAAATCTTCTATTTTTTGGTTTGAATAAAAATTCATTATGTGAATAAAAAATCAAAATGGAATTCATTGTAAAGCCTCAAAACATAACTAATGAGCAGAGGAAATGGACCCTTTTTTGAAATTGGAATATTTTGAATTTTGTGTTAAATTGGCCAAATTACCAATTTCCGATCACTTTATTTTGTAGCTGAAACAGTTGACTTGGAGATTTCTTGTGCTCAATCGATAGAATAGAAGTAATACTAGTGAAATAGCTAAGAATTTGGTAGACTGGAATAATGTAATTGGCCTAAAATGGGAGTAAAAGTCGGCAAAATCGCCAGTTCGTAAATATTGCTGACACATCAAAATTCATGAGAGCATAATTTCGTCAATTTTCCATCAAATTTCATACTTTTTGTTTTATTACCTTCAGAAAAAGATTCTCTACCATTTCATAAGAAAAAATAAAAATAAAAATTTTGAAAATTCTTGGACCCTGGTGCACACTTTGAAATTTGGCCTCTGGACCCTGAAAAGGTTAATTAAGGGTCTGGCCCTTAATCCACACACTAACAATGTACTGGAGTGAAAGATATGGGAGGAAGTGTAAAATACACCCAGTGAAAGCTGGGTCCACATGGGCACTATTGGAGAACATTATATCAATATCCGGGGTCAAAGACTATTCAACCTGCTACCAGCAATGCTCAGAAATATTGCTGGAAGAAGTGTAGCACAAGTTTTCAAGAGCATACTGGATCACCACCTTTGACAAGTGCCAGATTATCCAGGCTGATGGCTATGTGGGCCAATGGCCTCCAACAGCAAAAGCCTGGTTGGGTGGGCAATTAACAGAAAAGGCCCCATGGTGACTTATGTATACATACAATACAAAAAAACACCAAAAAATGCGAAGAAACACAAAATAGTTTACAGTGAAGTTCTGGCAGGTCGTATTTGTTTGGTCGGGTGCTGAGCTTTGTTCGAGTAGGGAGCTGGTCGTATACCGAGGTTCCACTGCATGTGTAAGTCGTCATGTAAAAAATCCACCTCACACTACCATAACATACTGGAGTGAGAGAGATGGGAGGAAGTGCAAAATAAACCCAATGAAAAGCAGAGGTGCAGTGGGCACAATAAGGGAACACTGTATCAACATCAGTGGCCCCAGACTATTCAACATCTTACCAGGCAGTATCAGAAACACTGCTGGGACAAGTGTAAAAGTCTTCAAGAGGAAACTGGACAAGCACCTCCACCAAGTGCCAGATCAACCAGGTTGTGATAGATATGTGGGGTAGCAGGCCACCAGCAGCAACAGTGTGGCTGACCAGGAAAGCACTATACTTGTCTGGCCCATGGCCGTGCTCTGGGAGTAGAAAAACTTCAGAACTCATCAAAGGTATGTCAGGTATCAGCCAAATGAGTGTGAAATGGAAATCTTTAAATTTTATGCACTCTAGTAGGAGTGCTGATACTTTTCTTTATTTTCTCATGAACAGGTATGATGACATGTAAATCTTACAAACTTCTACTTACATCATGGTACACGTAACTTTAACTTTCTCTGTACATCTTAATAGGTCTTAATCATGCAATATTTCCTTTCCAATCTAGGAGGCCTCATCTAAGACTGGGCCATGGGAAAGATAATGCCCAGAGCCACTAACTGATAATAGATAACAATCAAATAATTATACACATGTACAATATACATTTCATATTAAAGTCTTGAATGCCCTGCTTTTGTAGTCACCATAAATAATTTATTATCCATTATGGGATTTCAGGATAGTAACACAGTGGAACCCCGGTTTTCGAACTTAATCCGTTCCAGAAGGTCATTCTAAAACCGAAACGTGTGAATACTGAATCAATATTTCCCATAAGAAATAATGTAAATACAATCAATCTGTTCCAGACACCCAAAAATATTCACAAAATACTTCAATATGACACTAATATCAACTCTACCTTTCAAGGCAGGTGAAATTGCCGACCTAGAAAATGTACAGAGAACTTTCACGGCGCGCATAACGGAGATAAAACACCTCAATTACTGGGAGCGCTTGAGGTTTCTAAACCTGTATTCCCTGGAGCGCAGGAGGGAGAGATACATGATTATATACACCTGGAAAATCCTAGAGGGACTAGTACCGAACTTGCACACGAAAATCACTCACTACGAAAGCAAAAGACTTGGCAGACGATGCACCATCCCCCCAATGAAAAGCAGGGGTGTCACTAGCACGTTAAGAGACCATACAATAAGTGTCAGGGGCCCGAGACTGTTCAACTGCCTCCCAGCACACATAAGGGGGATTACCAACAGACCCCTGACAGTCTTCAAGCTGGCACTGGACAAGCACCTAAATTCAGTTCCTGATCAGCCGGGCTGTGGCTCGTACGTTGGTTTGCGTGCAGCCAGCAGCAACAGCCTGGTTGATCAGGCACTGATCCACCAGGAGGCCTGGTCACAGACCGGGCCGCGGGGGCGTTGACCCCCGAAACTCTCTCCAGGTAAACTCCAGGTAAATATTAAACAATATTAATAACACAGAAACATGATATATACTCAAGAGTGAATAAAATATGTCATTACAGTGGTGGTGATGGTTGGTTGGTTGGTTGGTTGGTTGGTTGGTTGGTTGGTTGGTTGGTTGGTTTGGTTTGGTGGGTGGGTGGGTGTTTACAAGGGCCACCGACAGGATAAGTCGTACATATAGTGTTGATGGTGGCAGCAGTGTTGTCATTGGCCCTATATACCTCAAACAACAATGAAGGAGTTAGTGTCATGTCGTCATTTTCCTATTGCTTAATTAATCACTTAACTTACTTGCTACACTGTTAATGCTACACTTTATCGCTGGCTGGCACTATAGCCTTTATCGACTTCTGCTGTTTTAGTATCGTACATATCGTAGAATCACTGAAGAAGGCACATTCTCCCCTCTCTCAGCCCTTTACCAAAGGGCTGGCTGGCACTAGGAACTTTCTTTGGGTCCATGGTGGCTTATTTTGCAGTCACAATTAATAAACAAGCACCAAAAACAAGGGAGTATTACAAAATGTTTTGGAATGTGCAAAGTAATGCTCACTCGACCAGTGACAGAGGCAGACTAAGACATGTAGTGGCGGCATCCCTGGGCGGGTGGACGCATATAATACGTGCAATTACCAGATCTAAGGTCCTATATCCGAAACAAAATTTTGCATAAAAAACGGTCCGAAAACTGAAACGTCTGATAACTGGAGCGTGCGAAAACCGGAGTCCCACCGTATATAGCAAAATGTAATTGTAAAACAGATACAGTACGTGTATTAGTTTTGTAAGGGACATATTATGAAACCTCAAAATTGTATGTAAAATACATATGAAATAGGTCAAAACATTGATTTCTTAATGTACAGAATATCCTGTCTTGTATTATTCAGATAATTAGTTAGTTGGAAAACTAACTAAATGTTAATTACTTCTTAAATAGGGTTAGTCTTGCTAATAAATGTGATTTTCATTTTTCATTGTAACATTATGGAAATCACTGCTTATAAGTGAAAAAAAAAATATAATGCATGAATGATTTACTGTATTTTCTGGCATGCAAAGCACATTTATTTTCCCCCAAAAAGTCTTGGACAATCAGCCAGCACCTTGTATGCTCAAGGTCAGGGTCAAGGGGTTAGCTTTGGGTTACATTTTAGCAGTTGTTTACTAATGTTACATTGCAACTCCTTGAAACATTGTCTTGAATGTCTCATACACTCATGTGCTTTATATGTAGGAAGATACAGTACTCTGATTATACCTGAATGCCTTTTCAATTCATCCTGCCATGGATTCGAATGTTGTAATGCTGAAAATAGTGAAGAAAAGATGCACTTTGCAGAACAGGCTATTAGTGAAATAATGTTTCTTTCTGCGTAGATCTTTACAAAGTCATCAGAGTGGAACATTGGCCCAGTGAATATGTTCTTATCATCCTGCCATAAAAAAAGCTGTTTCATTGAAAACAAAAAATATATACATATACCATATGTATAAATATAATTTAGGCAAGGTAACATCACCCTAGTGGAAAGGAAGATATTGAATTAGGATTCACAAATCTTTTCACTCTTGAGATCCCTCTAGCAGTTTACAACTTTTTTACCCTATATTTCTATTTACGAATGTAAAATATCCCATCACATTTTCTCCTTATTTCTAGATTTCTTTGTAAAAACCTTTTCTACTGCATTGTTCCAGGATTATTCTAACATCTTCACATGTGTTGCGCCGAGTGAAAAGGTACACTCGCGTGCTGTGTGTGTGTTTGTGTGAGTGCTTGTCATAGTTTTTTTCTGCATGGCATGTACTTGCTTCAAAACTCTGGCTCATAATTCCTTTACTTATATTTTCCTCGTGTAAGTTCTAGTGTCTATGGTGTGTGGATATACTGCTCCAGAGGACGATTATATTTATTCAAGTCTTGTAAAAAACGAAATGGCAAATTTATTTCTAACTGTCACGGCTGTGTGCAGTGTTTAGCAAATATTTGTCTAGATATATTGTACTGTATTTATGGCAGTAATACTTTTTTATAGTAGTCATGATTCTAATATGATCATGTTACTTTTATTGATTACAGAGTCGCGCATTTATTAATGTTTCTTAGAATAAGACAACTATAAATTTATGCGGTGTCTTTTAATTATTTAAGTGTTAAAGAATAATGACATGTTGCAGAAACAGTTGCCGGAATATTTTGCATGCTTGTACAACACACTCAAGCAAGCCATTTACTGCTTGCTTGCAGCAGTAAAACAGTGAGAATGTATTCAGAGAATGAGACTACTTTTGTGTGTATACTTTGAGATACAATAGAAATATGGAAATGGGAAAAATTATAAAAAAACAAAAAAACTATGATGAATGGCAGTGAAAATAAATTTTTTGGCTTGTATGATGTTAGTAAGACAAGGTGAAAGATTATAGAGTAGAACCCCTGTATCCACTGATTCAGTATCTGCAGTTTCAGCTATCCATGGTTTACCATGGCCCATAAATGCCTCTTAATTTTGCATAATAATGGCCCCAAAGTGGACAAGTTGAAAAGCCAACAGTTCTTCAAAGTCTAAGAGAAACTGTGAAGTGCTACCCATCAGTGAAAAATTTATAATTCTTCACTTATTGTGCATAATTTATCAAACTTTATAATAGGCATGTACAGGACTTGTATATAGGGTTTGCTACTATCCACGGTTTCGGTATCCATGGCAGGTCCTTGGAATGTATGCCTGCGGATACAGGGGTCCTGATGTAGTTTCAAAGAGGAAACATGGTAAATGTTTTGCACTCTGGCAGTGTTGCTTTTTTTTGTGTGTGAGAGAGAGATTGAGAGAGAGAGAGATTGAGAGAGAGAGAGATTGAGAGAGAGAGAGAGATTGAGAGAGAGAGAGATTGAGAGAGAGAGAGAGAGAGATTGAGAGAGAGAGAGAGAGAGAGAGAGAGATTGAGAGAGAGAGAGATTGAGAGAGAGAGAGAGATTGAGAGAGAGAGAGATTGAGAGAGAGAGAGAGAGAGATTGAGAGAGAGAGAGAGAGAGAGAGAGATTGAGAGAGAGAGAGATTGAGAGAGAGAGAGATTGAGAGAGAGAGAGATTGAGAGAGAGAGAGATTGAGAGAGACAGAGATTGAGAGAGACAGAGATTGAGAGAGACAGAGATTGAGAGAGAGAGAGATTGAGAGAGAGAGAGAGAAAGAGAGAGAGAGAGAGAGAGAGAGAGAGATATGACATAACATGCAAGATTACCATTAAATTTTACAAACTACTACTCACTTTCAGTGTACACTTTACCTTTGTGTGTTTCTTAATAGCTCTTATTCGTGTAACATTTCCTTTCAAATTTAGGATGCCTGGTCAATCAACTGGCCAGAATTATTGGCAGAAATTTTAACAGCTATGAGTGATTTTTTTGTGCATTTTTCGTATTTCCTTGTAGCAAAGATGAAGCATCTATAGTGAGTGCTAAAATTTCTTACCTGTAAACCTATACCTGGATGGTGTTCTGGGGTCAACACCCCCATGGCCCAGTCCATAACCAGGCCTTGTTCTTGTCAGCCATTTCCTAAAAAGTGTTTTTGATGTGCAGTATGGATAGAGTATAGATCAAACCCAATTTCCTCCCATTCCTAAAGATACTGTATGACCCCTATGGGTTTAACCCTTTCAGGGTCCGTCCCGTAGATCTACGGCTTTACGTTCAGGGTCCAAACCGTAGATCTACGCCATGAGCTCAGCTCACTCTGATAAACTGTGAGTGGTACATTTGGGCCTAGATATGAGAGAATACATCTATGTGGTATGTGTGCACCACATAAAACAGATCCTGCAGCACACTGTGTATAATGAGAGAAAAAAAATGAAATCATGATTTTTCGATTAAAACAGCAACTTTGCAGTGTTTTTTCGTATGTTTTTTATAGTTGTATTTGCGATTTCTTGGTCTCATTTGATAGAATGGAAGACATATTACAGAAATAGAGATGATTTTGATTGGTTTTAGCACTGGAAATGGCTTGAAACTGAGCTCAAAGTAGCAGAAATGTTAAATTTTTGCCGATATTCAAGAGTAAACAAACGACCTCACACGTCTAATACACGTCAGCTGGTGGGTCTAATATACATTCACAAATATGGTGATGATATTTATACAATTATTACAGTATTGCATAACAGTAAATCTTCTATTTTTTGGTGTGAATAAAAATTCATTATGTGAATAAAAAATCAAAATGGAATTTATTTGTAAAGCCTCAAAACATAACTAATGAACAGAGGAAATGTTAGTTTAGTGCCAGGAATGCCTACATTGTTCATTCTGGACCCTATTTTGAAATTGGAATATTTTGAACTTTGTGTTAAATTGGCCAAATTAACAATTTCCGATCACTTTATTTTGTAGTTGAAACAGTTGACTTGGCGATTTCTTGTGCTCAATCGATAGAATAGAAGTAATACTAGTGAAATAGCTAAGAATTTGGTTGATTGGAATAATGTAATTGGCCTAAAATGGGAGTCAAAGTCGGCAAAATCGCCGATTCGTAAATATCGCTGACACATCAAAATTCGCGAGAGCATAATTTCGTCAATTTTCCACCAAATTTCGTACTTTTTGTTTTATTACCTTCACAAAAAGATTCTCTACGATTTCATAAGAAAAAATAACAAATTTTTTTTTTGAAAATTCTTGGACACTGGTGCGTGACTCCAGATTTGGGCCTTGGACCCTGAAAGGGTTAAGGTTTGGAATGAATATAACTTAATATGCTTTATCCCTGCTATGTCAGCAAGGAATCTTACTGACCTTGGCCCCTACTAGGATCCTACCTTCACATTCCTTTTATTAGTCCATTTTACTGGAGTGTGGATAAAGAATCAAGCTTATATGCATGTGTGCGAAGTGCAGAGTATGTTCGTGTGGGATGTTGGTGTGTTTGTTCCAGCTTGGGATGTGTGTGTACATGCGTGTTCCAGCAGCTTGTGCATACGTATGCTTTTTCTAGTTTTGTTTGTATGGGATGTAGGTGTGTGCGTGTATCCCAGCTTGTGCATATGTATGCTTTTTCTAGTGCGCGTGTAGGATGTGTGCGCGTGTGTTCCAGCTTGAGTACATGCATGGGTTGCAGAATACCTGGGGACCTATTATATCTGTACTAATATTTTTTGTTAATATTTTTCTATTAGTACAGATGAGGCATTAGCTGCTGCCTGTTAATGGTGTATAAATTATGCTTATTTTTTTCACTTTTGCTGTTGCATTCACAGCATGGATTTTTAATTATATATTTTTAAATTACATGCCCATTAAAAACTGAAGGCAGAATTTTTTAACATTTAATTATTTTAAATAAAATAGGTTCAGTAAAGCACTTGATATTAAGTATATTGTATTACTACGGTATTAATATTTTTGTAATTATTCAGATTAGGGTACTTATTTGACCCATAATAATACTGTCTTGTTTAAGAGTAAGGTCATGTCACTGAAATATGCATCTAGTATAGATATGAAGATAATTTTATATACTGTCTGACCTTATCTAATGGTACCGTGAATAATAGTTTAGTCATGCTTCTGATTGTCCATTACCCCTGGGTGATGTTCCCTGCTGTAAATGAAGCTTATAACATCAACAACCAATGTATTTATGATAAAACAGTGAGTTACGTGCTCTTGTAACCTTGCAGGACTACCATGTGATCTTCATGTATGAACCCGACGACCGGTGCTTGGTGTTTGACCTGGACTCTGATCTGCCGTTCCCCACGTACTTTCACAAGTATGTTACAGAGACTCTCCGCACAGATCACATCCTTCGCCCAGAACACCATAGGTACGCTTGAAACTTCTTTTTTTTTTTAACAAACCAGCCATATCCCACTGAGGCAGGGTGTCCCAAAAAGAAAACCCAAAGTTTTTCTTTTTAAATTTAGTAATTCATACAGGAGAAGGGGTTACTAGCCCCTTGCACCCTGCATTTTAGTCACCTCTTACTACATGCATGGCTTACAGAGGAGGAATTCTGTTCCACTTCCCCAGGGAGAGCTTGAAACTTATCCCCAGAAGGGTGTGTGTTTCAGGGTAAGACAAATTTTAATGATGTGCTGAAGATATTAAAACAGTCTTTGTATTACTGTACTTCATTTATAATAGTACAGTTTTTTTTTTTTTTTTTTTTTTTTTTTTTTTTTTTTTTGTGAAGTGCTTAATCTGTGAGAGTCATTGTGCACAGTGATGGAGGCTTGTTTCTCCATCTGCTAATTGTGAGATACGCACACTACAGATGCTCCTTGCTTTATAATGGATTGACTTACGATATTTGGAATTTATGGTGCGGTAGTGATGCACGTTCCAGAAGGTCGGTTGAAATCCAAAATGGACGAAAACCTAAGTAATATTTCCCATAAGAAATAATGTAAATCCAATTAATCCATTCCAGACACCCAAAAATATTAACAAAAAGTACATTTTATAGAGAAGACCTATAATTTTACATACAGAAAACAATGAGAGATAAATATAAAGCACTAATTTTAATGGATAAATGAACATTTATGGAAGTAGGCAAGGAGGGGAGAGAGAGGAGAGGATATTTTTTGGAAGGGGAATCCCCCTCCATAAGGACTTCAGGTGTCAAAACCCTATCCCGGGTTACTTCCTTCTTTGTCTTTTACTGGTACTAGGACCAGCTTGAGTGTCACTGCACCCCTGTCACAAAAAAATCTGTCCAGGGAGGCCTGTTTCTGGAGTCTTTAAGATTTGCCTAAAATGGGACAAGACATTGTCATTGAACATGTTGCAGATACAGCTTGCAACAGTTTTGTTAGTGATAATTCTCCGCAAAACTTTGTAACTCACTCCACTTTGCACACATGTCTTTAATCACTGAAGAAGGCACATTCTCCCCTCTCTTTTCCTCCTCCTCTTAAACAATTTCCTTAGCTGTGATCTGTTACTGTACCAGTTGAAGGTCTTGCAGTTCTTCAGTGGTTAGCTCTTCCCCATGGTCCTTCACCAACTCTTCCATATCCTGGCCATTCACATCCAGCCCCATGGACTTCCCCAAAGATACAATAGATTCCACAACAGGTGTAGGGTTGTCAGGGTCAGCCTCAAACCCTTCAAAATCCTTCTCTTGGACACATTCTGGCCACAATTGTCTCCAAGCAGAGTTAATCATCCTGGAAGTCACTTCCTGCCAAGCCTCCTCTATAAGGCTTATGCAATTGAGGATATTGAAGTGATTCCTCCAGAACTCTCTTAAGGTCAGTTCAGTGTCTGAGGTCACTTATAAGCACCTCTGAAACATTACTTTGGCCATGAGCTGGATGAGAGGAGTGGTATTAGGGGGCAAGAACTTCACTGTGATGAAACTAAACTCCTTCAACAATTGGTCTTCCAAGTCAGGAGGATGAGCAGGAGCATTGTCCATTGCCAGGAGGCACTTGAGTGGCAATTTATTTTGTTGATTTGGACTTCCCATACATCCTGGTGAGCTCAGCCACATGTACACCACTTTCATATTTTGATACAAGCTCTTTCTTGAATTCTATCATGTTTCTCACCTTCTTTACCAAAAGGCTGGCACTCTGAACTTTCTTTGGCCCCATGGTGGCTTATTTTGCAGTCACACTCAAAAAACAAGCACCAGAAACAATGGATGAACACGTGGAGTATTGTTCACTTGACAACTAACAGAGGCAGATTGAGTCAGGTGGCAGTGTCCCAGGCAGGCAGACGTGTCTGATGCAGACAGTTTCCGAGTCGATATATGAAACCCAGAGTAAAAATTCGCCGAAAAAAGTGGTCGAAATCCGAATTGTACGATATTCAGACTGGACGAAAACTGGAGTTTTACTGTACAGTATTTACTTTTCAACACTGGTATTTAGTTAAAATAATTATTTGTTTACTTGTTCAATGACAGTAGTTACTGTATTTATTTACTATTTATTGATCATGTATTCATATTCGACTTATGATATTTTCAACTTACGATGAGTTCATAGGAACATAAGTCCATCGCAAGTCGAGGAGCACCTGTACTCTCATAGCAAATGAAGCTAAAGTTAGGTTAGGTCAGGTTTGTCAGGAAATGGGACAAGTGTTTCCTGACGCAGGTCTTAGTCACACGATGACCCGCAGCTGAAGCTTTGGGTTATCTGACCGAGACCTTTTCCTGGCTTACCCCTCCACCTCTTTGAAAAATTGAGGTTATAATTATAGCCATTTATTTTATTATGCCAGACTAAGGGGTAGTAACCCAGTATATGATACTGACAAGTTGTACATAAAGACAAACACCTGAGCATCCTTGATAGTATTAACAAATACAGCAGTTCAGTAAGTAGTTAGTTATAACATACCTGCCACAGTGGTCTAATGTTTCTTGATTATACTGTATCCTGCCCACCTCAGGACACAGCCAGCCATCAGCCTTTATCTGACCTTCACATGTATCTTGCCTTATAGAAACTGTTTCTCTTGTGAATAATGTCCCAGAGCTGAAACATTTCCATAATAAAATGTCCTAAGCGTTTGTTCAAGCATCTTTATCCACATCTAGATTTGCATTATAACATCTGATTGCATCTCTGTTTATGAGTCAAGTTATATGGGCAAGTCTCCTTAGACCTGCTGCTCCTGTTCACCTGGTAGTAAAAAGTTACCTGGATGTTAGTCTAGGATTGTGAATCACATGTTAGGGAAAGACCCCAAGGACTGCTACAGACATAAGCCACCCAACTTTTCCCTTTTTTGATTATCGTGGACTAATAATCTGAAGAAAGTTTCCTTTTCCATCTTAACCCGTAAACGGTCCAAATGTATATATACGTTTTTTCAACATTTGAAAGTATGTAATAAAAGTAGATCTTCTTTTTTTTTTTTTTACATTTGAAGACATGTAAAAAAAACTTTGATCTACTTTTTTTTTTGTTATATTTAACCCTTTGAGGGTTTTCGTCGTACTAGTACGTCTTACTCGTAGGGGTTTTTGACGTACTAGTACGCATAAATTCTAGCGGCCTCAAATCTAGTGGGAGAAAGCTGGTAGGCCTTCATATGAAAGAATGGGTCTATGTGGTCAGTGTGCACAGTCTAAAAAAAATCCTGCAGCACACAGTGCATAATGAGAAAAAAAAACTGACCATTTTTTTTGGAATAAATCAGCGACTTTGCAGTGTATTTTCGTATGGTATTTATTATTGTATTCTAGTTTTCTTGGTCTCATTTTATAGAATGGAAGACATATTACAGAAATTGAGATGATTTTGGCTGGTTTTACAATGAAAGGTGCCTTGAAATTGAGCTCAAAGTAGCAGAAATGTTCGATTTTTACCAAACTTCAAAAGTAAACAAATCGTGCCAAGCGTGCAATACACGTCAACTGGTGAGTCTAATATTCTTTCACAAGTGCACCAATAATATTTATACCATTTTTTACACTAATGCAGTAGTCTGCATAACAGTAAATCTTATATTTTTTGTGAGAATAAAAATTCAAAATGGAAAGCAAAAGAATATAAGAGGGACCTTGAGACGTGACTAATGACTAGAGGAAATGTCATTTTAGTGCCAGGAATGTCTTTCTTGTTTATTCTGGACCCTATTCGGAAATTGGCATCTTTTGAAATTTGTGTGAAATTGGCAAAATTGCTAAATTCTGACCACTGTACTGGATAGTTGAATTTCATAAATGGGTGGTTTCTTGCACCCATTCGATAGAAAAAATGGAGTTCTAGCGAAATATTCATGTTTTTTGTCGACTAGTACAGCGAAATTGGCCAAAAATGGGGCTCAAAGTGGGCAAAATCGCCGATGCGTAAACATCGCCAAGACCGCTAACTTTGCGAGAGCATAATTCCGTAAGTTTTCTATCAAATTTCAAACTTTTGGTGTCTTTATGATCGGGAAAAGATTCTCTATCTTTTCATAAGAGAAAATAATTTTTTTTTTTTAAATTTGGCCGACCCTGAGAACGAGTTTCGGAGAGGGCCTGTCGACCCTCAAAGGGTTAAAAATATGTAAAAAAACGTACATCTACTTTTGGAGCACTACACATGTGAATGTAGATCTGCTTGGACCGTTTACGGGTTAATATAAACCTTTCAGATTTTCAATGAGTTTTTTGTTTTTCCTATTGCTCACTTCCCAGAAGCATCATGGATGCTTCTGAGAGATGGACTTGCAGTGCTTGAAGTCTGAAGGAGGGGTGAGGATATTATAGATCGTAGGGGCATTTGAACTGTAGTATTGGTGCACCTCTGGTAAGACGGTGATGGAGTCAGTTTCTTTTTTGGGTCACCCTACCTCAGTGTGAGATGGCCAGTGTGTTAAAGAAATTAGAAAACTTTACAGTAGCACTGAATACTGTTCAGAGTATTAGTAGATCTTGACTGTTTAAAGATTTTCCTTCTTCTTTTCAGATACTTCCGAGTAGTTTCAGCATCTGTGTTCCTTCAAAAGTTTGCCAGCGACAGACGGCACATGAGACGTGAAGACGGCACCTGGATGCATCCTCCCCCACCAACCTCGCCAATTGCAACTCCAGGTGAGGCTTCTCCCACTTAGTCAGAATTTAAGACGTACAGGAGAGCCACAAGTATTCGGCATCCTCTTTGAAGTTCCACATTTTTTTCAGTGCCTAGCATGCCTAGGCATTTTGGGCAGACTAATAATAATTCTTACTCTGTATTACAAATTACAAATGATTAAATGGATTTACAATAGTGAAGTAGTTCAGAACATTTAAGAATATAACAGTTTGTAAAATTAGTAATGAGAATGATTTTGTCTTGGCATGATACACAGTTTCTATTAAAGCTTAATGGTAATCTACTTGGAAAAGGGGGGTAGGGAACTTGTATTGAATTATTATTAATACTGAAAACTAGTATAATGAACACTCATCAATGCTCAGTAATAACCCACATGGATACAGAAACACAGGAGGATGATTGATCTGTTTATTTTGACTTGTTTCTGGAATCTGCTGAAGAGGACCACAGAAAGTGGTTGAAATATACAGATCAATCAGCCTCCTGTGTTTTTGTCTCTATGTGGGCTATTATTGAGCATTATTATTATAATCATTATTGATTATAAAAATTAACTTTTTCTACCTCCAGAATCTGTTCACAATCTTGATGATTTCATCAGCATGGACCCGAAGCGGAGCGTCGGGACTGTATATAATCTCCAGGATTTTGTACGCAGATTCTACAAGAACATGTAGAGCATCTACATCTACATACTATTACCCTCTTCATGAAGATATGAAGGATGCTCGGTTTACAAGAGTTTCCAAAGTCTGGAATACCTGTTGTATCATTTAATGTAGTCACCTTTAATGAAAGAAATTTTTGTTCTTCATGTGTGATACTTTGAAAATAAATTTTGTTAAAAGTGATTTAAAAATGTTGAGATGTTAAAAATTTTTTTTTTTTTACACTGTTGTAATGTTAAATAATTAAGAGTATCATAGAAAATCATAATGTGTTATGAGTCTGTTGAAAGTAATTAAGACATTAATTTTTATATACAGAATTATAAGAATTTATTAAATTATTCATTAATTGCCTTTTCAGGATGTACTGTATCTTCTTTGGCAAACCTATATAGAATTTTTATTATAAATTTATATTTGTATAATTTAAACATTTAAAAATTGCCTTTGCATCTTAAACTGAAGATAATTTCCAGGAGAGTTAAGGTGATAGAATATAAAGTAAGTTAGTGAGAAGTTGATGGTAGAGTATATTCAGTCAGTGAGAAGTTGATGATAGAGTATATTCAGTCAGTGAGAAGTTGATGGTAGAGTATATTCAGACTGTGAGAAGTTGATGGTAGAGTATATTCAGTCAGTGAAAAGTTGATGGTAGAGTATATTCAGTCAGTGAGAAGTTGATGGTAGAGTATAATTAATCATTGAGAAATTGATGGTAGAGTATATTCAGTCAGTGGAAGTTGATGGTAGAGTATATTCAATCAATGAGAAGTTGATGGTAGAGTATATTCAGTCAGTGAGAAGTTGATGGCAGAGTACAGAGCTATTTAGTGAGAACATGTGTGTAGCCCCTCACACAAACAAGTGTGGTGTGTGGCAAAATTTGTGTGTATAACCATCATGTTGCATGAAGGAATTTACAGTTACATGGAAAGAAAAATGTCTAAGAATTTGTAGGCGTGATAATGAAGACACACTGCAGAACAAGCTTTTATGGAGACAATGTTTTGCTCTAAATTTAAAACATGGTACTCATTGGAAGCGAATTCCATGTAAGATTTCAAAAGTAGATATGATTAGATTCATTCGTGTTATTCAGAAAGTGGGACCAAGAGCTGGAGTATTCCCCTCACGAAGTCATATATGTAATTACAGAGCTTTAGAAGATATGACCAGGATGATGGTTTGATCTACCTGGAGTATACCTGAAGGGTGTTCTGGGGGTCAACGCTCCTGTGGCCTGGTCCATGACCAGACCTCGTGGTAGATCAGGGCCTGATTAACCAGGCTGTTACTGCTGGCCACACATAGTCCAATGTATGAATCACAGCCTAGCCGATCAGGTAATGAATTTAGGTATATGATGGGTAAATGGTTTTGAGAGAGAGAGAGAGAGAGAGAGAGAGAGAGAGAGAGAGAGAAAGAGAGGGAGGGAGAGAGAGGGAGGGAGAGAGAGGGAGGGAGAGGGAGAGAGAGAGGGAGAGAGAGAGAGGGAGAGAGGGAGAGAGAGAGAGGGAGAGAGAGAGAGAGGGGGGGGGGGAGAGAGAGAGGAAGAGGGAGGGATAGAGAGGGAGAGAGAGAGAGGGAGAGGGAGAGGGAGGGAGGGAGGGAGGGGAGGGGAGGGGAGGGGAGGGAGGGAGGGAGGGAGGGAGGGAGGGAGGGAGGGAGGGGAAGGGAGGGAGGGGAGGGAGGGGAGGGGGTTGTATTGCAAGGCTTTATGATCAGTGTTGAGCTTAGAGTTATCAAGTGGCAGCTGGACGAGGTTGTGAGGTGATGTGTGCTCGAAAACACTAATGTAAACATTATAAAAAAAATTTCTTGCTTTATGGTGGTTCAACTTATAATATTTCAACTTTACGATGGTGCTAAAGCGATGCACATTCTGTACAGTACAATACTGTGCATTTATTGATTGGATAAACTTGTATTAATTTATTTACTTTTCAATACTGGTATTTAGTTACAGTAATTGTTTATTTACTTATTCAGTGACTAGTTATTTATTTACTTGTTTACCATATACAGCAGAACCTTGACTTACGAGTTTAATCCGTTTTGTGAACTACCTTGTAACTCAATTAACTCGTATATCAAATCAATTTTCCTCATTTAAATTAGCTGAAAAGCCATATATCTGTTCCTGCACTCTGGAGACGAGACAAAATACTTGAATATGATGTTAATATCAACTGTATAGCTTATTTATTTATCACAATTCATCTAATATGACATAATAAACACTATAATTAACCCAAACATGATATATACTCTAGAATGAATAAAATAGGCCATATTATGGTGGCAGAGGCAGTGGCGGAAGCGTCTGCAATTTCCTGTCCAACTTTGAATATAATATCTTCCCATGCTCTTATTGTAAGAGAAAATGGAGTATTTGTGAGGCTAACTGCAGAAATATCATATATATATACATAATACATCATAATACACTACAGAATGTAAAGAAATATTAAACTTTAAAGTGTATATGTACTAACACACTTGGAGCAGAGATGGTGGGGGAGGTTGAGGGTAAGGCGTATGATGTCAATGGGTCTGTAAACCTCCAACAACATTTTGTTTAATCGCTGAACTTAACTGATACAGCTTTAGTATCTACATATCGTAGATGTACTAAGCTGGTATTGCCTGGCTAAGTCCATGGAAACCATCCTCTTTTTCTTCTCAGCACTGTCCTTTGCACTTATTATCTTAGGACCCATGCTTAGAAAAAAGAAATTTGGCCAAATGACTATAAAAAAATGCAAGCAAGCACCAGAAAACTGCTCCCACAGTGATGTAAACGTGTATTATGTACCAGATGTTTTGGCATCGGCTGTGCCAACTAGCGGCAGCATTCTGAATTATTATTACGTATGTATTGTGTATTATTATTATTAATTTAGGGAACTGAAGCTCTATCATTATTATTATTATAATAACAATTATTACAATGGACCCTCGGCTAACGATATTAATCCGTTCCTGAGAGCTCATCATTAGACAAAATTATCGTTAGCCAAATTAATTTTCCACTCAAGAAATAATGGAAATCCAATTAATCCATTCCAGACAGCCAAAAGTATTCAAAAATCATTTTTTTTTTCATGAAATATACATTTCCTTAAAAGAAAACAATGAGACATGCACAATAACTATATAAATAAATGTTAAAATGACACTTAACTTATTGAAGAGTATTGATGAGTAATGAGACACTGTTTTTCTTGAACACTCTGGGATTTTCAGAGTGATACCTGAGTAAAGGCTTCACTTTACAATCTCCACTAGCATTACAACAAAACAAGAAAGTGAGCCTGTCTTTCATAGGCTTGTGTCCTGGGAGTGCCTTTTCCTCCTGAGTAATGTAGGTCCTGTTTGGCATTTTCTTCCAGAACAGGCCTGTTTCGTCACAATTGAACACTTGTTGGGGTTGAAATTTTTCAGCTTCACCATGCCTTATCACACTGTGTATGCCACTACGGTTCTTAAATCTCTCAAACCAACCTTTGCTGGCTTTAAATTCACCAATATGAGCACTAGTTCCAGGCATTTTTTTCTGTTCACCTGAGTGTTAGTCGACTGGTGTGGGTCGCATAATGGGGGACAAGATTAAGGACCCCAATGGAAATAAGTTAAGACAGTCCTTGATGACTCACTGACTTTCTTGGGTTATCCTGGGTGGCTAACCCTCTGGGGTTAATTGTTTCTCGTTAAGCCACACCAACAACAGTCTCTCCACATCTTCGAGTAATACAACTGACGGTGGTGCAGCAACACCTGACTGTGGTGCAGCAGCAGCTGACCGTGGTACGATAGTATTTTGATAGTATTTCTCACCCTTTTTACCACAGGGTTGGCACTAAAAGCTTTCTTTGGGCCCATGGTGGCTTATTTAGCAGTTAGAAGCACTATAAACAATGGAATAATACAAAATGTATCGAATGTATGCATGAAACCGGCCACCGTGGCTTGTAAACAATGACAGCAGGGCAGCTGAGGTGCTTAGGCTGGATGGACAGGTTCGAGACGAATCACGTTGGGCGAGTGTTTTATCGTTAGGTGGGCCAAAATTTTTACGCTCAAACACTTCATTAGGTGGATTTAACGTTATGCGATGCGTTTGTTAGCCGAGAGTCCACTGTATTATTATTAATTTAGGGAACTGAAGCTCTATTGTTGTTATTATTATAATATTATTATTATTTTTTTTTTTTTTTTATTATCACACCGGCCGATTCCCACCAAGGCAGGGTGGCCCGAAAAAGAAAAACTTTCACCATCATTCACTCCATCACTGTCTTGCCAGAAGGGTGCTTTACACTACAGTTTTTAAACTGCAACATTAACACCCCTCCTTCAGAGTGCAGGCACTGTACTTCCCATCTCCAGGACTCAAGTCCGGCCTGCCGGTTTCCCTGAATCCCTTCATAAATGTTACTTTGCTCACACTCCAACAGCACGTCAAGTATTAAAAACCATTTGTCTCCATTCACTCCTATCAAACACGCTCACGCATGCCTGCTGGAAGTCCAAGCCCCTCGCACACAAAACCTCCTTTACCCCCTCCCTCCAACCCTTCCTAGGCCGACCCCTACCCCGCCTTCCTTCCACTACAGACTGATACACTCTTGAAGTCATTCTGTTTCGCTCCATTCTCTCTACATGTCCGAACCACCTCAACAACCCTTCCTCAGCCCTCTGGACAACAGTTTTGGTAATCCCGCACCTCCTCCTAACTTCCAAACTACGAATTCTCTGCATTATATTCACACCACACATTGCCCTCAGACATGACATCTCCACTGCCTCCAGCCTTCTCCTCGCTGCAACATTCATCACCCACGCTTCACACCCATATAAGAGCGTTGGTAAAACTATATTCTCATACATTCCCCTCTTTGCCTCCAAGGACAAAGTTCTTTGTCTCCACAGACTCCTAAGTGCACCACTCACTCTTTTTCCCTCATCAATTCTATGATTCACCTCATCTTTCATAGACCCATCCGCTGACACGTCCACTCCCAAATATCTGAATACGTTCACCTCCTCCATACTCTCTCCCTCCAATCTGATATTCAATCTTTCATCACCTAATCTTTTTGTTATCCTCATAACCTTACTCTTTCCTGTATTCACCTTTAATTTTCTTCTTTTGCACACCCTACCAAATTCATCCACCAATCTCTGCAACTTCTCTTCAGAATCTCCCAAGAGCACAGTGTCATCAGCAAAGAGCAGCTGTGACAACTCCCACTTTGTGTGTGATTCTTTATCTTTTAACTCCACGCCTCTTGCCAAGACCCTCGCATTTACTTCTCTTACAACCCCATCTATAAATATATTAAACAACCACGGTGACATCACACATCCTTGTCTAAGGCCTACTTTTACTGGGAAAAAATTTCCCTCTTTCCTACATACTCTAACTTGAGCCTCACTATCCTCGTAAAAACTCTTCACTGCTTTCAGTAACCTACCTCCTACACCATACACTTGCAACATCTGCCACATTGCCCCCCTATCCACCCTGTCATACGCCTTTTCCAAATCCATAAATGCCACAAAGACCTCTTTAGCCTTATCTAAATACTGTTCACTTATATGTTTCACTGTAAACACCTGGTCCACACACCCCCTACCTTTCCTAAAGCCTCCTTGTTCATCTGCTATCCTATTCTCCGTCTTACTCTTAATTCTTTCAATTATAACTTTACCATACACTTTACCAGGTACACTCAACAGACTTATCCCCCTATAATTTTTGCACTCTCTTTTATCCCCTTTGCCTTTATACAAAGGAACTATGCATGCTCTCTGCCAATCCCTAGGTACCTTACCCTCTTCCATACATTTATTAAATAATTGCACCAACCACTCCAAAACTATATCCCCACCTGCTTTTAACATTTCTATCTTTATCCCATCAATCCCGGCTGCCTTACCCCCTTTCATTTTACCTACTGCCTCACGAACTTCCCCCACACTCACAACTGGCTCTTCCTCACTCCTACAAGATGTTATTCCTCCTTGCCCTATACACGAAATCACAGCTTCCCTATCTTCATCAACATTTAACAATTCCTCAAAATATTCCTTCCATCTTCCCAATACCTCTAACTCTCCATTTAATAACTCTCATCTCCTATTTTTAACTGACAAATCCATTTGTTCTCTAGGCTTTCTTAACTTGTTAATCTCACTCCAAAACTTTTTCTTATTTTCAACAAAATTTGTTGATAACATCTCACCCACTCTCTCATTTGCTCTCTTTTTACATTGCTTCACCACTCTCTTAACTTCTCTCTTTTTCTCCATATACTCTTCCCTCCTTGCATCACTTCTACTTTGTAAAAACTTCTCATATGCTAACTTTTTCTCCCTTACTACTCTCTTTACATCATCATTCCACCAATCGCTCCTCTTCCCTCCTGCACCCACTTTCCTGTAACCACAAACTTCTGCTGAACACTCTAACACTACATTTTTAAACCTACCCCATACCTCTTCGACCCCATTGCCTATGCTCTCATTAGCCCATCTATCCTCCAATAGCTGTTTATATCTTACCCTAACTGCCTCCTCTTTTAGTTTATAAACCTTCACCTCTCTCTTCCCTGATGCTTCTATTCTCCTTGTATCCCATCTACCTTTTACTCTCAGTGTAGCTACAACTAGAAAGTGATCTGATATATCTGTGGCCCCTCTATAAACATGTACATCCTGAAGTCTACTCAACAGTCTTTTATCTACCAATACATAATCCAACAAACTACTGTCATTTCGCCCTACATCATATCGTGTATACTTATTTATCCTCTTTTTCTTAAAATATGTATTATTATTATTATTATTATATTATTATTATAATAATATTATTATCATCATTATTATTATCATTATTAATTTAGGGAACTGAAGCACAGATCCAATTCCCTGCCCCTCACCAGCATTAAGGAACCTTGATGCTGGTGAGGGGCTCTTGATCTAGGGAATTGGATCTGTGCTCTAGTTACCTATATTAATAATAATTCATTATAATAATAATAATAATTATTATTATTATTATTATTATTATAACGAATGCTGCCAACTCAGTGCACTGTTTACCTCGCTGTGGGAGCAGTTCTCTCATGCTTGCTTACGTTTTTGACAGTCATTTGGCCAAATTTTGTTTTTTAAGCATGGGTCCTAAGAAAGTAAGTGTACAGGACAGTGCTGAGAAGAAAAAGAGGATGATTTCCATGGAATTGAAGCATGACATCATAGATAAACAAGTGAGGTGTCCAGGTTTTGGGTTGAGGGGGAAGCAGGGGGAGTTGGCTCGTAACTCAGAGCAAAAAATCAACCCAGTGACGGCTCGTATCTCAAAAAACACGTACGTTGGGACACTCATAAGTCAAGGTTCCACTGTATTCATATTTATAGTTTAATATGTTCGTATTTGACAAGATATTTTCAACTTGTGATGGGTTCTTTGGAACCTAACTCCATTGCAAGTCGAGGAGCACCTGTATAATAAAAGCTCATGTTGTTTGGTGTGGCTTTTTATCACCAAGTCATCAGTCCTGATTTATGTCTTGATGAAGCTCAACACTGAGCAAAACTTTGCTAGAATGTGAAAAACTTGATGTGTGACCTCGCTCTCTCTCTCTCTCTATACTATGATTGCAGGCTAGTGGTGTCATTGCTGATCTCTCTGCCTCCAAATCATGTGGTGTTATACAGTACAAAATGTAGAAACACATCATTGATTTTAGTGATTTATACACAGTACATATTTAAATCAATATATGTTCATCAACCACAAAAAAATAATTGCTTGAAAATAGGGTAGATAGAGAAAGATGCAGCAAAACCCTTTATCGGCAATGGCATCGGTGATGCCACTGCACTGTAATTTGGGTTTAATTATTGACCTGGAAGTTTAGGATTCTCTTGCCATGGGTTCAAACCTCTACCCATTCTGTGGTTTATTGGCTTTTATTCATACAAGTCTCATTAGCTGTCAGTAATAATATTTATTTCTGCAAATATATGTAAAAGGTATACAGACCATAGCTGACATCAGTGACATACTTCTGTATAGAAAGTCCCTTATTATGCAGAGCATTTCCCACAAATTAGGCTAATTTTGTCCCCAGGATGTAACCCACACCAGTCAACTAACACCCAGGTACCTATTTAACTGGTAGGCAAACGTGGACAGCAGGTGTCTTAAAAAAACACACAATAATGTTTCCATCCATACTGAGGATCGAACCATAGACCTCAGTGTGTGTGAGCTAAGTGCACTACCAACCCAACTATGGGACACCATACCACTGTGGCATTACAAGTTGTAACTATATACAGTATAAACATTAATTTTATTAACATAAACAATGCTTAACAAGCACACACACACAAAAAAAAATGTACATGTATGCATATATACACACGTGCATATGAAAAAATACTATGGTGAAAATAGAAAATGAAACCCCAGTGGTTTCTTGTGCTTACACATCTTCAGAGGCTGTGTGTGTGTGTGTGTGTGTGTGTGTGTGTGTGTGTGTGTGTGTGTGTGTGTGTGTGTGTGTGTGTGTGTGTGTGTGTGTGTGTGTGTGTGTGTGCATGTGTGTGTACTCACCTATTTGTACTCACCTAGTTGAGGTTGCGGGGGTCGAGTCCGAGCTCCTGGCCCCGCCTCTTCACTGATCGCTACTAGGTCACTCTCCCTGAACCATGAGCTTTATCATACCTCTGCTTAAAGCTATGTATGGATCCTGCCTCCACTACATCGCTTCCCAAACTATTCCACTTACTGACTACTCTGTGGCTGAAGAAATACTTCCTAACATCCCTGTGATTCATCTGTGTCTTCAACTTCCAACTGTGTCCCCTTGTTACTGTGTCCAATCTCTGGAACATCCTGTCTTTGTCCACCTTGTCAATTCCTCTCAGTATTTTGTATGTCGTTATCATGTCCCCCCTATCTCTCCTGTCCTCCAGTGTCGTCAGGTGTGTGAGTGTGTGTATGTGTGTGTGTGTACTCACCTAATTGTACTCACCTAATTGTGGTTGCAGGGGTCGAGACTCAGCTCCTGGCTCCGCCTCTTCACTGATCGCTACTGGGTCCTCTCTCTCTCTGCTTCCTGAGCTTTGTCATACCTCTTCTTAAAACTATGTATGGTTCCTGCCTCCACTACTTCACTTGCTAGGCTATTCCACTTGCTGACAACTCTATGACTGAAGAAATACTTCCTAACGTCCCTGTGACTCGTCTGAGTCTTCAGCTTCCAGTTGTGACCCCTTGTCCCTGTGTCCCCTCTCTGGAACATCCTATCTCTGTCCACCTTGTCTATTCCCCGCAGTATCTTGTATGTCGTTATCATGTCTCCCCTGACCCTTCTGTCCTCCAGTGTCGTCAGTCCGATTTCCCTTAACCTTTCCTCATATGACATTCCCTTGAGCTCTGGGACTAGCCTTGTGTGTGTGTGTGTGTGTGTGTGTGTGTGTGTGTGTGTGTGTGTGTGTGTGTGTGTGTGTGTGTGTGTGTGTGTGTGTGTGTGTGTGTGTGTGTGTGTGTGTGTGTGTGTGTGTGTGTGTGTGTGTGTGTGTGTGTGTGTGTGTGTGTGTGTGTGTGTGTGTGTGTGTGTGTGTGTGTGTGTGTGTGTGTGTGTGTGTGAGTGTGAGAGAGTGCATGAGAGTGCGTGTGAGAGTGCATGTGAGAGCGTGTGAGTGCGCGTGAGAGTGCGCGTGCGTGTGTGTGCATGTGTGTGTGTGTGTGTGTGTGTGTGTGTATGTGTGTGTGTGTGTGTGTGTGTGTGTGTGTGTGTGTGTGTGTGTGTGTGTGTGTGTGTGTGTTATTTGGTTGATGTGCGCTTCAGGAGATGTGCCTGGTGTTATACTCACCCCAAGATCTTTTTCCTTGAGAGAGAGAGAGAGAGAGTCAGTGAATGAGTCAGTCAGTGAGTCAGTCAGCCAGTGAGTCAGTCAGTGAGTCAGTAAAGTCAGTCAGTCAGTCAAGTCAGTCAGTCAAGTCAGTCAGTCAAGTCAGTCAGTCAAGTCAAGTCAGTCAGTCAAGTCAGTCAGTCAGTCAAGTCAGTCAGTCAAGTCAGTCAGTCAGTCAGTCAAGTCAGTCAGTCAAGTCAGTCAGTCAAGTCAGTCAGTCAAGTCAGTCAGTCAAGTCAGTAAGTCAGTCAGTCAAGTCAGTCAGTCAAGTCAGTCAGTCAAGTCAGTCAGTCAAGTCAGTCAAGTCAAGTCAGTCAAGTCAAGTCAGTCAAGTCAAGTCAGTCAAGTCAAGTCAGTCAAGTAAGTCAGTCAAGTAAGTCAGTCAAGTAAGTCAGTCAAGTCAGTCAAGTCAGTCAGTCAAGTCAGTCAGTCAGTCAGTCACACACATGAAAGTGCTCAGGTCTTATTTCCTATTTTCACTTGTGGTATTTTTGTTTATTTGCAATCATGCATTTTATTGTGATTGGAATTCTTCCATATGTAGGTATATGTACATGCTTGAAAGTGGAGGCACTGTACTGCACACCACAACTAACATCACCACACACCCATGTTTCAGAACCGGTCTGGCTAACTAGCTTCCCTCACTCCATACAATTCATGAAGTATTTAATGCTAAGATATCAACAGTTATTTAGACAATGAGTGAGAAAATTAGTGCAAAATACAGTGGAACCTCTACTTGCGAGCGTGTCCACATGTGAGTTTTTCCAAATACGAGCAGTCAATGGGTCGATTTTTTGCTTCCATATGCGAGCAAAATTTCCACAGACGAGCAGACCTCAAGGCAAGTTCCTTGACACTGGTGAGGGACTCTTGCTCTTGATCTCGGGAATTGTATCTCATTTGTTTGTTGGACTATCTTATTGAAACTTGGGCAATGTATGATGGAAAGATGCTTCTTAACGTACACCAAAAATGAAAGAAATCTAAGCATAAATAATGGAGTTCGCTTCTCAGCAATTAGCCACCCCTGTGCAGTAATTTCGAATGGTTTTTATGGTTGTATTCTCGTTTTTTTGGTCTTATTTGATAGAATGGAGATATATTACAGAAATAGATATGATTTTAATTGCTTTCATGATGAAAAGTACCATGAAATAGAGCTCAACCTAGGAGAAATGGTCCATTGCTTGGCTGTTTCAGAGTAAACAAATGGCATCACTGTCCATTCCAATATGCAGTCGTGAATGGGTTGACATTATTTATACAATTATTGCAATAAGGAATAACAGTAAATCTTAAATTTTTTTGTGTGAATAAAAATTAAAAATTATTTATATACTAATAATATGTATAATAATAATATGCATAATAATAATACGTATAATAATAATAGTATAATATAATACAATAATAATCATAATAATAATATATGTATAATAGTAATACATATATAATAATCAAAAGGTCATCACTAGATGGCAGTGTTTACCACAACTAAGAGGGAGCGGTTGTGGCCGCCTCCACCTGTTACATAATGACGTATTTTATTCATTCGAGAGTATATATCATGTTTCTATGTTATTTATATTGTTTGTTATGTCATATTAGATGAACTGTGATATATAAAACAGCCCTTGTGGCTTAGCGCTTCTTTTTGATTATAATAATAATAATAATAATGTGATATATAAATAAGCTGTATAGATGATATTAGAGAAATGATTCATGAAGTACATATTTTGCCTGGTCTCCAGACAAACTCTCGTCCACCACCGACACCGCCCATACCACTACACAAATGACATATTTTATTCATTCTAGAGTATATGTCATGTTTCTATGTTATTTATATTGTTTGTTATGTCATATTAGATAAACTGTGATAGATAAATAAGCCGTACAGATGATATTTGCGAAATTATTCATAAAGTATTTTGCCCGGTCTCCAGACACTCTCGTCCACCGCCGACACTGCCCATACCACTACATGAACGACATATTTTATTCATTTTAGAGTATATATCAGGTTTCTATGTTATTTATATTGTTTATTATGTCATATTAGATGAACTGAGATAGATAAATAAGCCCTAGAGTTGATATTAGCGAAATTATTGAAGTACAGAATTCCACTGGAACAGATTAATTGCATTTCAGTTATTTAAATGAGGAAAATTGACTCTGCAAACGAGCAAATCCAGTTGCGAGCAAGGTCATGGAACGGATTAAACTCACAAGTAGAGGTTCCACTGTACTATCTTTCAGATTTTTATATAAAGAACTTAGAATAAATTAATCTTTTTATTGTGTATAATGACAAGGCATATTTCTTTAATCTTCCAACTTGAAGTATAATCTTTAAAATAATTTATATTAATCATTATGCAAAACATTCTGTCAAATGTTTCGTCTGTTTTTTCTAGTATGTAGTTAACGGACAAGACACCGATTTATTTTTTGGTTACATGCAAAGATTATCTTGAAATGCAAAAAGTTTACCACTCTAGACAACAATGCTTTCTTAAATCACATAAATACAGTTTTTAATTTACACTGTAATATGAGTAGAGTATATGCTAAAAATGCCTGGAATTTTTTTGCGAACTGTAAAGAAAGCTTTCCATCAGCTGAAAAATAATGCCAGAAGTGTGGTGTGAGGTTGATCTTTTTTTTTATTTTACATGGTATGTCTCCAATCTGTCTCCATGCTTTGCCAGTGATCATGATTCAGAGTTCAGGGGCACAAGGGCAAGCTGGATACGAAGGTATACTGCCGACTAATTAGGAATAAAAGTGAAAGGTCTTGAGCTTAACACAGAGTGAAATGTTATAATAAAAGCTTGGTCTGCACCTGCATCTTCCCTAATGGTTAGGGTAGGCATGGTAATGCTGGCAGTGTTTCATCATGGTTAGGGTAGGCATGGTAATGCTGGCAGTTTCTTCATGGTAAGGTTAGGCATGGTAATGCTGACAGTGTTTCTTCATGGTAAGAGTAGGCATGATAATGCTAGCAGTGTTTCTCCATGGTAACAGTAGTCATGGTAATGCTAGCACTGTTTCTCCATGGTAACAGTAGTCATGGTAGTGCTAGCACTGTTTCTTCATGGTAAGGGTAGTCATGGTAATGCTAGCAGTGTTTCAGTTCATTACATGAATCAATTGCTCTTTACACAACTGTTTATGTAATATTGCAAAATGCTGGTGCCAGTGTGGATAACGTTTTTGAGGGGCATCTGGTCTATGTAATGTATCAAAATACAGGTACCAATATAACTGATACCCCCCCTCACTACTTCCTGCCTAAGTGCTAGACTGAAGATGCTGTACTGTATAAAGTACACTACTGGAATTATTTTTATTTACATGAAAAATTTAAACATATCACACTGAAATATTGTTTTTTATAAAACATTTGTAAATAAATTTAAAAAATTATTTCTTAATTAGATCATTTTTCTCACTTGAAGAGTGGTTTACATTTTTGTTATATCTGTAATGTACTGTACAGGTAATGAATAATCAAATATATTTAGCAGTATATCATGAGTGTCGATAACTTGATGAAAGGGTACTAGTAGTAGTAGTAGCATTTTTCCTAATCTAATTTACAAAATAGATTTTCTAATGTGTCTTCTTTCACAGCTTAAAAAGGTCAGTCATCATATGAGGTGTGCCAAGCTGCAAATATTATTTGGAGCTAGTCTTAATAATGCATTAAAAAATTGCATATTCAAATACCTATTAGTTAATTCAGTATGTGCATTGGTACTAAGGAAACTCTTAGTCTGTGAACATGCTAAAATTTCATAAGCTTTTGTGTAGCCCTTTAAGTAAAGGGCCTTGAGACTACTCAGAGATATATTTTCAAACCATACCACTTAAATTGTTGTTGTTAGTGTGCAATATTTTATAGGTAAGCTCCTCTGCTCTAATTCCATATCCCCACAAGATTATTTCAATTCCTCTTCATAACTAAAGCACTGCGGGCAATAAGGTCAAATTCACTCTCTGAACTTGAAAGAAATGAGTTAAATCTGTGCACAAAAAAAGTAATAAAAAATTAAAATGCTTCTGAAAAATATAATATTTTTTTTTTTTAGGTTTTATTGTTTTATAATGTTGAAAAAATGTTTTATGACAGTTTTAAAAGTTAAGATGTCAGGTTCACTTACTACCCGCAACAAAGCAAATGTATATGTTATTAAGTCAAGACAAACTTGCCTTTGTATCATGAGCTGCCTATAATGTTGCAGTACATCATGCTGTTGTGTGATGAGCAGTCACCATAGCTTCATTACCTTCTGAAAACAATGATGCGATCCATGTAACCAAGACTCAACATTGATATTTAAGCCTTAGGATCTTGCCCCAATTTAATTTCTATTCTCTATTATTTTGAGCATTTATAGGTGTTTGATGTGTCCCATTTTTGATGGTAGTAACCTATATAATTAATATAATTTTGATGGTACAATATATTGTGTAGAAACTGGAATGGAGCTGTAAGCAAATAAAATCCTGTTCGTATAAAAAACTTTACAACTGTGGATGTAAAGACAAAATTCAAATGTTTTTATAAAAAGTACGTAAGGCTTAAGTGTGGTAAGAAAATATTCTCATGTCTCCTAAATCCATCCATTTTTGTCAGTATATATTCTGTACAGCGCATAAAGTTTTCACTCTAATAGAAGATATGTTATTTACTGTATTAGCTCTCTTATAGGCTGATAAATACTCTTTTTAACATTAACACTGCTTAATGGTAATACTCTTACAATATTCCCACCTTCATTGTAATTTACATTCTCTTGAAAGGAAGATAAAGGGACATGCAACAGAACAAATATTTATTGGGACATTGCAATGTAAGGAAACTTTTTTCAAGTCATACAGAGGTTTATTCAGATTCAAGTTTTTATTTCTTTGAATAGTATACAATGTCTTTTTTTTTTTTTTTTAACAAACCAGCCATATCCCACCAAGGCAGGGTGACCTAAAAAGAAAAATGAAAGTTTTTCTTTTTAACCCTTTCAGGGTCCGTCCCGTAGATCTACGGCTTTACGTTCAGGGTCCAAACCGTAGATCTACGTCATGAGCTCAGCTCACTTTGATAAACTGTGAGTGGTAAATTTGGGCCTAGATATGAAAGAATACATCTATGTGGTATGTGTGCACCACATAAAACAAACCCTGCAGCACACTGTGTATAATGAGAGAAAAAAACTGAGACTGTGATTTTCGATTAAAACAGCGACTTTGCAGTGTTTTTTCGTATGTTTTTTATAGTTGTATTTGTGATTTCTTGGTCTCATTTGATAGAATGGAAGACATATTACAGAAATAGAGATAATTTTGATTGGTTTTAGCACTGGAAATGGCTTGAAACTCAGCTCAAAGTGGCGGAAATGTTAAATTTTTGCCGATGTTCAAGAGTAGACAAACGACCTCACACGTCTAATACACACCTGCTGGTGGGTCTAATATACATTCACAAATGTGATGATGATATTTATACAATTATTACAGTATTGCATAACAGTAAATCTTCTATTTTTTGGTGTGAATAAAAATTCATTATGTGAATAAAAAATCAAAATGGAATTTATTTGTAAAGCCTCAAAACATAACTAATGAACAGAGGAAATGTTAGTTTAGTGTCAGGAATACCTAAATTGTTTATTCTGGACCCTATTTTGAAATTGGAATATTTTGAACTTGGTGTTAAATTGGCCAAATTACCAATTTCCGGTCACTTTATTTTGTAGTTGAAACAGTTGACTTGGCGATTTCTTGTGCTCAATCGATAGAATAGAAGTAATACTAGTGCAATAGCTAAGAATTTGGTCGACTGGAATAATGTAATTGGCCTAAAATGGGAGTCAAAGTCGGCAAAATCGCCGATTCGTAAATATCGCTGACACATCAAAATTCACGAGAGCATAATTTCGTCAATTTTCCATCAAATTTCGTACTTTTTGTTTTATTACATTCACAAAAAGATTCTCTACCATTTCATAAGGAAAAATAACTTTTTTTTTTTTTTTAAATTCTTGGACACTGGGGCACCACTTCAGATTTTGGCCTTGGACCCTGAAAGGGTTTAATTTAGTAATTTATACAGGAAAAGGGGTTACTAGCCCCTCGCTCACCAGCATTTTAGTCCCCTCTTACGACATGCATGGCTTACAGAGAAAGAATTCTGTTTCACTATTCCATGGAGAATGTGTGATTTACATGTTATAAAATGCTGTTAAGTACAAAGAAAGCCACTAGCATGTCTGAGCATTTCTGGCAGACTAATCCTAACGCTTACAGACGACTTCAAACTGGACACAGGCTATGGATTGGTAAATAGTCAAGATGCAAAAAATACTGCTGGAAGGTAAGGTGTTTAAGCATAACCTCACATTCAACAGTAGCAAAATAATCAAAGCTAAGCACACATATAGGTTGGATGTACACCCTTGTATGACTTGAAGAAAAGCTCTCCTTAGTGGAAAACGTTGTCTCAATAAATCCTTGTTCAGCTGTGTCTTCGTCGGCAGTAGGCCCTTCAACCATTTTCTTGATAGGCTTAATACGAGTTTGATGTTGAACAAGTTGATAGTTTTAAGATAAAATATGATTACTTGTTAGCCAAATTCTGGTAATGATATAAAACAATCCTATGACTCGATGGCATAAAGATCCTTCAGTCCTTATATAATTCTAGAATATTAAGCAATTAGTCTTACAAACTGTAGCACAAATAACATAATTCATTACTTTTGCTACATAATGAGGTTTGTTTCCAGCCTCACTGAAGGTTTACTCTACATTGTTTTCAATATTGCCTGGATGGTTTGGGGACCACAAAATTACCATAAATGTATCTGAATAAGCCATTTTAGAGAAAAATCTTCCATTAGTCATCAGTGTAGTTAGCTTACCAGAGTATTTTAGAGTGACAGTATTAGATTCAACATTTTTTACTTACCAATGGTAGTCGACTGAACCCCAGGCTTTCAATTTTTCAGGTCATTTTACTATTGTTATTGTAAATAAAGCTCTATTAATGAGTGTATTTCATGCAGTCATTTTGTATAGATTTACAATTCATTCACTAAAAAAATACATTTGTTAAGCTATAAATCTATGATATGTTATATCAGCAACAGAAAAATATTTCTGTTCTCTATCCTGTCTTTCTTGGCACTAGTTTGTCTCAATTTTAAACAACATTCATATTTTACTTAAAAATGTATTTATTGAAATATTTATTAACCTTCGGAATGTAATTTTTCAGTTGCATTTTGTTTTCTGTATATTATTTGTATTTAATGTGTTGCACAATCATGTGTTTTAGTGTACAGTCTGCTTCATAGTTTACCTACCGCTCTGCAACATTCTATTTACCCAGTTTCTCATACAGTGCAGGTGTCCCTGGCTTTATGTTGTAGGTGTGTTCCAGCCTCATGACAGCCATACTAAATTAGGTCATTAACATTTAATAAAATAAGAATCTCCAGTATGCATTGTGAATTATACCAATCACATATAGTGAATGTATGTCTCCCATAGAGAATTATATATAGAAATGGGACATCACATAATAGGGACCCCCCATATAAAACGAGGGAAACCTGTACTCCGACTACAGTATCTACCAGTGAAACAGAACTCTTCTTAAACTGTACCTTCAAATATTTAATCTTCTCTAATATTATAATTCACCTGTGATCAAAGTGCACTTTACATCAAACTTGCGAGGAATTGAACCCTTGCCATAAGCTATATACTGCTGTAAATGTGTGACCAATAGTGCGAGGTGGGGGGCGTAAGTGAGAAACACAGCCTGCGCACTCCTGCAACTCTACACTGCTATCTATTATTCTTAGTGTCTCTTTGCTAGCAGAGAGCTTTACTATAATGCCAATTTATATAATAACTAACACACACACACACACACACACACACACACACACACACACACACACACACACACACACACGCACACGCACACGCACACGCACACGCACACACGCACATGCACGTGCACACACAAATACACACAGGCATACCTCGCTAATATGGTGGGTTAGGCCTCCAGACCACCGCCGCAAACCGAATCACAGCCTTTTTTTTTTTCACTTGTCAGTGCATATAAAAGCCTAAAAACATGTTTACATTATCATTTTAAGTGTGAATAGCACTAAGCCTAAAAACAGATACAAAAATAAAAATAATAAAAAAATTGAAAATTACTGAAAACCATCTCAAGAGCAAGGCAAGTGCTGAAAATAATTAACATGAATATAACTAAAAGGTCCCATATTAGTGAAGTGCTCTAAGTGAGCACCGTATTAATGAGGTATGCCTGCACATACATGGTATTTTCCAGCATAGGTGCATGAGCATACAAAGCACACCCTAATTTTGATAAGTGTACTCTGGAAAACAAAAAATGCAGTGCTTGCTTCAATCAGATAGTGAGCCAGTGGCTGGGTGTTTATGCTCACAGCAGAGCTGAAGAAACTGCAGCCTGTCATCTGTTTCATTCTCACTGACCTACACAAACAAGGCTATCAGTTGAATTATAAACACATATGCAGTATAATGTGATCCTTTATTGACAATGTTTCGCCCACACAGTGGGCGAAACGTTTGTTTCCATTGTGTCGGTATTTTATACCGTTTATTTCCAAGGCTATCAGTTGCTTACAGATGACTATGATTATTTACATCTGCTGAAACTGGTTTGCTTATTATGTGCCAGTAATATGTAAATTATAATTTATAATAGTTAATAATCTGGGAAAGAGTAACCAAAACCCGATCCTTATTTCTGACCTGGAGTAAATAGGGTCCAGGCTGATTTTCCCAGACTTATTTTGAGGAAAAAAAGTGTGCCTCATATGATGGAAAATACAGTACATATACACGTATCATACAATAATATGTGCATACATACATATATATACAATGTATTTCTTATAAATTTCATTGCTTTTTATATGCATGTATTCTCTCCGATTAAATAAGCGGAAATTATATAGACTATCAGTTGCCTGACATTAGGAGTTATAAAGACTGCAACTATTCAGCTTGCTGGCAAAATGAGTTTTTTATAGTTTTGAAAATAAAATGCCATATTTTTTCATAATTTGCTTGGTTAGAAGTGTTATAGAGCAAACTGATCTAAGATAGTTAATCTTCAATTGAAGTCTCCCCAACAGTCTGATAGATCAGAGACCAGCTTGCTGTTATCAGATGGAGGATTGAGCCTTCTCTATTTCTTGTACTGCATGATCTGCATGAGTTGAAAGCCTCATATAATACAACCTCATTAATTGGAGAATTGCATTCCCAAGCCATCTCTATCAAAGAACAGTTGAAATTTAAAATAACAGTTGTCTGATTCTGCAGGAGGAAAGGTTTATATATGCGTACTCATGATGACACAGAAAGAATCACAATATATTTTGATGTGTCGTGGTGCCTGATAACTTCAAAAAGCACCAATGTATAGTCGTGCATTAAAATTATGAGTCACAATACCACAACTGAACATGAGAAAACTTGATAATGAGTCTTGAGGAACCCAAATATCTTTTCTCAAGTCACAACTTTAACCCTTTGAGGGTCCATCCCGTAGTTCTATGGCTTTGAAGCCAGGGTCCAAGCCATAGTTCTACACCATGAGCTCAGCTCACTCAGATAAGCTGTGAGCGGTAAATTTGGGCCAAGATATGAGTGAATGCATCTATGTGGTAAGTGTGCACCATATAAAACAAAGCCTGTAGCACACGGTGCATAATGAGAAAAAAAACTGCAGCCGTGTTTTTGGATTAAAACATCAACTTTGCTGTGTATTTTCTTATGTTTTTTACAGTTGTATTTGCGGTTTGTTGGTCTCATTTGATAGAATTAAAGATATATATTACAGAAAAAAGACATGGTTTTGACTGGTTTTAGTACTGAAAATGGCTTGAAACTTAGCTCAAACGTTCAAGGGTAAACAAATCACATCATACGTCCAATACACATCAGTTGGTGGGTCTAATGTGCATACACGAATGCGCTGATAATATTTATACAGTTATTACAATATTACATAGCAGTATATCTTCTATTTTATGGTATGAATAAAAATTCATTATGTGAATAAAAAATCTAAGTGGAATTAATTTGTAAAGCCTGGAAACATAACTAATCAAGAGACGAAATGTTATTTTAGTGCCAGGAATGCCTGCATTGTTTATTTTGAACTTTGTGTGAAATTGGCAAAATTACCAATTTCCAGTCACTTTATTGGATAGTTGAAATAGTTTATTGGGTGATTTCTTGTGCTCAATCGATATAATAGAAGTAACACTAGCGCAGTAACTAAGAATTTGGTCAACTGGATTATAATAATGTAATTGGCCGATTGCGCTAATGCGCAAACATTGCTGACGCAGCGAAATTCGCGAGTGTAATTTCATCAATTTTCTATCAAATTTTGTACTTTTTGTTTTAATACCTTCAGAAGATTCTCTACTATTTCATAAGAAAAAATAAAATTTTTTTTTTTTTTTTTAATTCTTGGACCCTAAAGACAAGTTTTAAATTTGGGGTCTGGACCCTCAAGGGGTTAAAAGTTTCCAGGACAGTCCTATAAGTCATTTAAATTTCTCCCTCCTCAGCACAGATTATCTGTGAACTTCGTAACAATTTAAAATTTAGAAATGTTTTTATATCTTGGGATTTGCAGCATCATTAAAAAACTTTGATTTTCACGTTGATGAAGCACTGGCACAAATTCATTACGCATAGTTCACATAATAAGTTTAGTTATAAATATTTATGAAGAGCATCTAGAGGCTAGTTACATTATAAAGAAGCAGTATTATGCAATATTTTATTATGTAGCATGCATAAACTGTCTCAAAAATTGAATCTGCTGAATTTACCAATATTTGTTACATCATTACAGTTTTATAGTTTTATAATATATTTACCAGTGTGATAACGTGTGTTGAACTAGATGTGTGTGTATATTTTTCAGTGGTAGTATTACCTACAGATCTGGCATATTTTTCTTATCTACTCTCAATCACGAAAAGTGAATCAAGTACAGGAGGGCACTCCATATACAGCGTCTCTCTTCGGTGTTACACGTTATTGTTGGCTTTCAACTGAATCACTGTTTCACCCGCTGGCAACTGCCACCAGTAGGTGGAACAATGGCTTAATTTGAAGCCAACGAAATGTACAACACCAAAATGAAGGTTCTGCTTATGTGGGGCCCTCCTTTATTTGTATTCAATTACTGTACATGTGTTCAAGTTACTTAAGTCTGTAATACCATACTGTCTTCAAGCTAAGCTAGATAAAATTTTATGAATTGTATTCTCACTCTTTGCAATAAACCTAAAATTTAACATGTTAAAGGGTGCAAATAACAGCAAGGGTGTACTTAATGTCTATATATGTATTTAGTTCATTTCAAATAGGTATGAATCTGTATTTTTAAATCTTGCGTTTTGATGAGTAGACTACATTTCCTAATAAATTTTTGTTTTTTCAATAGAGTTCACGAACTGGAAATTTATATGC
>NC_091302.1:482980-512980 GCF_038502225.1 Cherax quadricarinatus | reverse complement strand
TGCAGAGCTGAACATTGTCCAAATAAAAGCCAACATGTGTCCTTGTCTTCACAAACATTCACTGTAAATGTATCACAGAGGATGTAATACTGCTTAACACCAATGATTGGTAAGGATATCCTACAATTTCATCGATGTGATTCTTCTCCACAAGCGGAGAAAATGACAGGTTACCATGAATGACTTGAGACAATTTAATACTCTGGCTTTTATTTATGAAGTGCTTTTGATGTACTGTTTATTGTTTGACACATCATTGTGATTATATAAAATCTCTTTTTCCTTAATATACAGACATTGTTTTATTTCTCCCATTTATATGTAGTTAGCAGAAGTTGCTGCAATATTCCAGGAAACTCTGTTACAGGGATATCAGTTACTGGATCTTCATTCAAGAAATTTGAAATATTCTTTCTTTCTCAAATCAATCCTGATTCGTCTCCTTCCCCAGTCGCTGAATGACCCCTCTGGGTTTGGCAAATCTCCACTAATATAATAACAAATTGTGTCCTTGGAACCATGCAAACTTGCTCACAACCAAAAGGACCTGGATTCAATCCTGGGGGAGGTAAAACATTGGCAAGTTTTATACCTGCCATTTCTGTTCACATAGCAGTAGTAGCACTGTATGACCCTAGTGGGTTTAGTGCTTCTTTTTTGATAATAATTACCTAGCAGTAAATGGATTCACACAATTTAGTAGGACATCTATACACTGCATCATGGGGAGAGGCCCAAAGACCCCTTCCCCCCCCCCAAAAAAAAAAAAAAATTGTGCTCCCTTAGTTGTGGTTGCAGGGGTAGAGTCTCAGCTCTTAGCCCAACTTCTCCACTGGCTGCTACTGGGTTCACTCCTGGATGTGTGCTCTTTGCCATTTTGATTACTCCTGGCTGTATAAGTTCTTATACCTATTATTAAAACTATTACTTATCCTGCCTCTACCACTTTGTTGTTTAGGTCATAACACTTCATGACTATCCTAAGGCTAAAGAAGTATTTCCTAACATTCCTGTGACTCGTCTGTGTTTTATAGGTTCCAGCTGTAACCTCATGTACCTGAGACCTGCCTCTCAAACAGATTCAGCCTGTCTGCCCTGTCAATTCCTCCCACTATTTTGTATGTATATCACAATCATGTCAACTCTGGTCTTTCTGTCTTCTAATGTCATTAGAGGTGTAGCTTCTGTAGCCTCTCATAGCTTGTACCCCTCAGCTCTGGGACTCTGGACTAATGGAATTAGCCAGGTTGTAAACCTTCCACCCCTCAAGGGAGGTTCCTAGACGCTGGTGAGAGGCTCTTGATCTAAGGAATTGGAACTCTGCTCCAGTTCCCTGAATTAAGCCTGAATACCTTCCATCACCCCCACCCCCAGAGGTACTGTATAATCCCTAATCCTATGGATTTAGTGCTTCCCCCTTGATTATAATAATAATGATGTGTAATCCTTGTGGGTTTAGCACTCCCCCATAATGATGATAATGTAAACCTTCCAGGGTTACTAATCTAAAGTTTAACGCTTCTTTTTGATTATGATACCTGGAGTTTACCTGGAGAGAGTTCCGGAGGTCAACGCCCCCGCGGCCCGGTCCGTGACCAGGCCTCCTGGTGGAATCAGAGCCTGATCAACCAGGCTGTTACTGCTGGCTGCACGCAAACCAACGTACGAGCCACAGCCCGGCTGGTCAGGAACCGACTTTAGGTGCTTGTCCAGTGCCAGCTTGAAGACTGCCAGGGGTCTGTTGGTAATCCCCCTTATGTATGCTGGGAGGCAGTTGAACAGTCTCGGGCCCCTGACACTTATTGTATGGTCTCTTAACATGCTAGTGACACCCCTGCTTTTCATTGGGGGGATGTTGCATCGTCTGCCAAGTATTTTGCTTTCGTAGTGAGTGATTTTCGTGTGCAAGTTCGGTACTAGTCCCTCTAGGGTTTTCCAGGTGTATATAATCATGTATCTCTCCCGCCTGCATTCCAGCGAATACAGGTTTAGGAACCTCAAGCGCTCCCAGTAATTGAGGTGTTTTATCTCCGTTATGCGCGCCGTGAAGGTTCTCTGTACATTTTCTAGGTCAGCAATTTCACCTGCCTTGAAAGGTGCTGTTAGTGTGCAGCAATATTCCAGCCTAGATAGAACAAGTTGATAATACTACTCAAAAGAATGTCTTCCGTGATCTCTGATAAAACATGTTATAACCCCTCAAGGAAGGTAGGGTCACTTTAATGCTGAAAGACTCAATCTAAGGAACTGGACTGACTTTCTCCCCTTTGATTCGACTGTAACTGGAACTGCCTCTTATTTCACAGTATAACACATACAAGATTAGTGCTTCTCCCAAAATAACACCATTAATATGTTCTCTGTAATCTTTTGGCCGCTACTTGCACTACAGGATTGGTACAAGATGCATAAAAAATCTATATTATTAAAAATCTCTTAATGCTTCCACTGTCACTGTTGTAGAGCTATGACTCCGCTATTTTCTACTTAAATCAATATAATGAGAGTCTACTCGCCAGTAATGATGCAGGAATGTTAAGATGGAGTATTACAGTGGTATCGCAGCGCTGTATAGCCCTTGTGGTTTAGAGCTTCTTTTGGATTATAATAATAATACAGTGGTATCACCCATCATTATTGGATAATTTACACCTGCTTACTGGCACCTTTGAATTGCACCATTCAACTGTGTGGAAGCAGCAGCCAATATATTGCTGTGGTGTGGTTAGCAGCTCTTCATGACCCTCACCCTTTAAGGCGGGTGCCTGGATAACGTATCTGTCACCCTATCCACTACGCCATCGATCCTACAAACAACATGAGCCTAGCGAGTGTCCTCGCAATATGAAACAAGTCTAGTTCGCTTGGCTCGTGTTGTTTGTAGGATCGATGGCGTAGAGGATAGGGTGACATGTATGATGTGTTGTCTCTTGAGGCAGGACAATGCATCGTGGGGTCAAATTCTGGCCTGCCGCAGTTTGGTAAATGATTCAACACCACTTGTTTCGTGGTTTCATTGCTATACAGGCTGCTTGTTGAGGTAGGTATTCAAAAAGGAGGAGGCTGAAATCAATCCTTGAACATCCACTGCCATGAGTGTCCTTATAGCGTGAAACAAGTCTAGTTCACTAGGTTCATGTCCATAGAAGCAATGGCGTAGTGCAGAAATCCTAAATTTTTCCTCCAGCATTAACCCCCTCGGCTTGATATATTTCTCCATTTATCCTCTTACTTTCATACAAAAAATTTTTCACCATCATCAAGGGACAGAAAAACAAGGTCAGAAAAAAATAAATTATTCAATTATCAGGTACATCAAATGTTTACCCCTTGCCTTGTAATTTTTTACTCCCAAGGGGTAAATTTACCCCTACGTTGGTTTGCGTGCAGCCAGCAGCAACAGCCTGGTTGATCAGGCTCTGATCCACCAGGAGGCCTGGTCACAGACCGGGCCGCGGGGGCGTTGACCCCCGGAACTCTCTCCAGGTAAACTCCAGGTAAACTACGAAAGCAAAAGACTTGGCAGACGATGCAACATCCCCCCAATGAAAAGCAGGGGTGTCACTAGCACGTTAAGAGACCATACAATAAGTGTCAGGGGCCCGAGACTGTTCAACTGCCTCCCAGCATACATAAGGGGGATTACCAACAGACCCCTGGCAGTCTTCAAGCTGGCACTGGACAAGCACCTAAAGTCGGTTCCTGATCAGCCGGGCTGTGGCTCGTACGTTGGTTTGCGTGCAGCCAGCAGCAACAGTCTGGTTGATCAGGCTCTGATCCACCAGGAGGCCTGGTCACAGACCGGGCCACGGGGGCGTTGACCCCCGGAACTCTCTCCAGGTAAACTCCAGGTAATGTTTTCCAGCCGTACCGGAGGAGATTTGAACTCCGGACCTCAGTGTGCAAGCTGAGTGCCCTAGCGATCGAGCTATGGAACACCCTATGAAAAGAGTTGGGCTATGCTGAGGGTTATCATGGGTGAGACTAGGAACCACCTCAGCCCCCATTGCTAACAGACGAATTTTAAAATTCACAGATCAGCCCTAAAACTCATAACCTGTTTTAAAACTCACAGACAAATCCTAAAACTCACAGACCAATCCTAAAACTTACAAACGAGTTTTAAAGCTCACAGACCAGCCCTAAAACTTACAGACTAGCTCTAAAACTCACAGATCAACCTGTAGAACAGACCAGCAAGGGGGAGGAACAGCTATATACTATTCAAATCAACTCGAATGTATCAATAAATCTTGCACAAGGGACGAACATGGAGAATATATCATAGCCAAATTTAAATCAAAAGACCTGCAAAAACCCCTCACAGTTATAAACATCTACAGAGTACCACAGTCAAACATTTATCACTAGTGAAAAACTAGGAAACATGATTACTGATGCACACATGAATAAAGACCACCTACTACTAACAGGTGATTTCAACATAAACATACTACACGACCAGGACCCACAAGTAACCGAATTCACAAACACAATGAGTAACTGCCTGTTGCTACCAGCAATATCTAAACCTACAAGAATCTCCGAGACAAGCATCTCCTTAATAGACCACATCTGGACAAACACCATATCCCCTTTAAAATCAGGCATAATCACAGACAACACTACAGACCACTACCCAACCTTTCTCATAACTAATCTGGGCAAACTGCCACAAGACATTACTAAAGTAACCTTCAGACTACATAACGAGACAGCAGTTAACAACTTTATAGCAGCTATGAATAACATCGATTGGCAAAATGAGCTTGAAACATATACAGATATGAATGAATGTATAAATAATTTTCTAAAAAAAAACCAATGCCTCTATAACAAACATTGCCCCAGAAAAACTAAACAGATCACAGCAGAGACTGAATAATCCCTGGCTAACACCAAGCATCCTCAAATCCATTAACACAAAGCACAAATATAAAAAACAGTATAGAATGGGTCAAATAACTAGAGAACAGTCGAAAAGTTACTCGTCAGCACTTACCAGCCTGATAAGAAGGTCAAAATTTTTTTATGAAAACAGATTACATAACATCAAAGGTGACATAAAAAAAAAAAAACTGGAAAACTCTATCTGAAATTCTTGGAACTAAAAATTTATCCAAAAACAAAGCAAACAAACTAACAAAATCAGATGAACCCCAACTCACTCCAGCCGAAACAGCAAACAGACTTAATGTTTTCTTTTCCACCATAGGAAAAAATCTAGCAAACAAAATACCAAGCACAAACACCCGTCCATCAGACTACATCATAGGTACCTACCCAAATACGCTATTCCTAGCTCCAACCAACCCCACTGAAGTTACGCTCATCATGAACACCCTTAAAAACAAGGCAGGAGACATAAACAACTTGCCTGCTTTTATGTACAAAAAAGCTTCTCAAGTATTGTCACCAATCAAGCTGACACTGGACAAGCACCTAAAGTCGGTTCCTGACCAGCCGGGCTGTGGCTCGTACGTTGGTTTGCGTGCAGCCAGCAGTAACAGCCTGGTTGATCAGGCTCTGATCCACCAGGAGGCCTGGTCACAGACCGGGCCGCGGGGGCGTTGACCCCCGGAACTCTCTCCAGGTAAACTCCAGGTAATTATTGCAACGCTCTTTAACAAATCCACTGAATCATCTACCTTCCCAACAATCCTCAAAATAGCGAGGGTCACTCCGATCCATAAAGGAGGTGACCAAGCTGACTTGAATAACTACAGACCAATATCTAACTTACCACTGCTCTCTAAAATCTTTGAAAAATTAATTCATAGACGGATCTATTCCTACCTCGTTTCACACAACATATTAAACCCTTGTCAGTTTGGATTCAGGAATAATAAAAGCACAAATGATGCTATCTTACACATGCTAGAACTAATATATAGCACACTTTAAAAGAAAGAAGTCCCGCTGGGCATTTTCAGTGATTTACGTAAAGCTTTCGATACAGTCGACCATGAACTGCTGTACTCCAAACTAACGCACTATGGTATCAGAGGCCACTCCCTCAACTACCTAAAGTCATACCTTAGTAACAGAACTCAATATGTGTATGCAAATGATGCAAACTCTTCCACCCAACCAATCACAGTAGGAGTCCCACAAGGAAGCGTCCTTGGACCACTCCTCTTTCTCATCTACATCAATGATCTACCGAATGCATCACAGCTACTCAAACCCATATTATTTGCAGATGACACTACATATGTCTTTTCCCACCCAAACACAGTCATACTAGCAAACACAGTCAATGCTGAATTACAGAAAATATCTGCCTGGATGATGACTAACAAACTTACCCTAACACTGATAAAACCTATTTCATCCAGTTTGGAAACAAAGCTGCAAATGATCCAATTAACATAGCGCTAAATGGATCATCAGTCACAAGACTCACAGAGAGAAAATTCCTAGGTATCCACCTTGACAGTAGCCTTAAGTTCCAGACACACATACAACAAATCACCAAGAAAATCTCCAAGACTGTAGGCATACTATCAAAGATAAGGTACTACGTTCCACAATCAGCTCTCCTGGCACTGTACCATTCACTCATATACCCTTATCTTACATATGGAATTTGTGCATGGGGATCAACAACATCCACTCACCTAAAACCCCTAATAACCCAACAAAAGGCAGCAGTAAGAATGATAACAAATTCCCACTCACGCCAGCATACTCCACCAATTTTCAAAAGTCTGAATCTGTTCACCATTAAGAACATCCATACTTATTCATGTGCCTACTACTTACACAGAACAATACACGCAAATATAAACCCCCCACTCAAACTTCTCCTCACCAACCTAAACAGGACACATGATCACAACACAAGACACAGATCTCTTTTTGATATACCTCGTGTCCATATCACACTGTGTAAAAACTCTATGCACATAAAGGGACCCAAAATATGGAATTCATTGCCAGAAGATATTAAAGTAACCCAGTCTGAAAATCAATTTAAGACTCTTCTCAAATGCCACTTAATCACCCTAGACTAAATGCTAAAGACTCAGTACACATTTACTCACCTATGTACTCCCACATCATAACTGAAACAATCACATTGAATCTTTTATCCATTGTTGATAGAAATATAACTGAATCATTGTTTTCACAAAAGCATTTTAGAATATAAATATATCTTTGCATTATACAGATTTTGACTCATTTATAATTAATATTCTACTGTACAACTATGAAATAATTACTATCCTACTGCACAACTATGATATACTCCTTAGTATTAAGTAAGTCAATAATGTTAAGTTGGTCCATAATGCCAGGTATAATAGAGGCTCTCTTTGCATTGCAACCCACTATTGTAAATACAAAATCTCAATGTACTGTTTGCAAAGACATAAAATAAATAAATAAATAAATAAAACTCACCAAGCTGTATTAGCTATGTAATTAGCAAACAGAGTGGTTAACACTGGGATTAACAGACAACGGGAATCACAGGAGGAAAATTGTAGTTTAACCACAGATTAACCTGGAAAAGACATTACGGAAAACTCCACCCTCGCTGCTGCTGCTGCTCTCACATTAATACATGGAAGGTTGTGTGAGCAACAGAGCAAGTGGCAAGAGATGGGCAGAAACAGCTTGTTTCCCCAGCTTCTGTTGCTTATTTTATGCCCTCTTGAGTATGTCATGATCTGGGGTTTCCTAGTTCTTACTGTTATTTACTGCTAACTGTCTATACAAGCAGTTACACTAATTTACAAGATGGTATTCGTGTGATCGAGAGTTAGTTTAACATCTTTATTATGCACCCCATACCCATCCTGTGGGTGGCATAGTTAGTTTAATATCTTTATTATGCACCCCATATCCATCCTGTGGGTGGCAGAGTTAGTTAGTTTAATATCTTTATTATGCACCCCATACCCATCCTGTGGGTGGCAGAGTTAGTTTAATATCTTTATTATGCACCCCATACCCATCCTGTGGGTGGCAGAGTTAGTTTAATATCTTTATTATGCACCCCATATCCATCCTGTGGGTGGCAGAGTTAGTTAGTTTAATAAAATATCTTTATTATGCACCCCATATCCATCCTGTGGGTGGCAGAGTTAGTTAGTTTAATATCTTTATTATGCACCCCATATCCATCCTGTGGGCGGTAGTCAAAAGATTACAAAGGTACATAATGGGTCCAGGGACTGGACCCCAAAGTTAAGATAGCTGAACTAGTTACAAAGGTAATGAACTCCAGGTAGATCTGGTCACAATCATGGTAAGTTACAGAGGTAATGAATCAGCTTCACTCCTATACTTGGTTACAGTCATGAACAAATTACAAAGTAATGAGCCACTGATACGTCCACACCTGGTCACAATTGTAATGAGTTATCAATACAAATATTAAGTGGGTTATACACCCACACTAGCGTGCGCGCGCACACATACACACACGAGGGCGCTCGCACGGACACATGCACATGAGCGTACTAATATATGCATACACACAAGCACGCACACCCACACACACACACACACACACACACACACACACACGAGAAGCAATGAAAATGAGCAGGACCCAGACAGGAGGAAGGGCAAACACACCCCACACAATCTCCCACCAAAAGACCCCACCCGCGACATTCCCAACGCAACTGAGCAACCTATACTACAACCCACTCACTGTTCCCTCTGCCACCAACCCCCATATCACAAACCTCACCCAACAGCTGTCCCTTATGGGTATTCTGACCCCACCCCCACCAACACATACCCCACCTACACCACAGCCCCATATAGGCCCCCACCAAGGCTCTCGCTCCCCCAACCCCAATATACTTGCATGACCACAATGATAGAAAAGAAACTAAAGGTTTGGTACACAAACGCGGATGGAATAACGAATAAACATGAGGAGTGGAATGAAAGAATCAGTGAAAAATCCCCAGACATCATAGCAGTCACAGAAACAAAACTCGCTGAGACAATAACAGACACAATCTTCCCAACAGGATATCAGATCCTGAGGAAAGATAGAAGGAGTAGAGGGGGAGGAGGGGTTGCACTGCTCATAAAACACCAATGGGGATTTGAGGAAATGGAAGGCATGGACATGATTGGAGAAAGAGACTACATTGTAGGTACAATTCAGTCCGGAGAACATAAAGTAGTCATTGGAGTGATGTATAACCCACCACAGAACTGCAGGAGGCCAAGAGAGGAGTACGAAGAAAACAACAGGGTGATGGTGGACACACTGGCTGAGGTGGCAAGAAGAGCTCACTCGAGCAGAGCAAAGTTACTGGTAATGGGCGATTTCAACCACAGGGAGATCGACTGGGAAAACTTGGAGCCACATGGGGGTCCCGAAACATGGAGAGCCAAGATGATGGATGTGGTACTTGAAAACCTCATGCATCAACATGTCAGGGACACAACCAGAGAGAGAGGGGAGGATGAGCCAGCAAGACTGGATCTTGTGTTCACCCTGAGCAGTTCAGACATCGAGGACATCACTTACGAGAGGCCCCTTGGAGCTAGCGATCATGTGGTTCTGAGTTTTGACTATATAGTAGAGTTACAAGTGGAGAAGGTAACAGGAACTGAAGGGGACAGGCCAAACTATAAAAGGGGGGACTACACAGGTATGAGAAACTTCCTGCAGGAGGTTCAGTGGGACAGAGAAATGGTAGGAAAATCAGTAAACGAGATGATGGAATATGTGGCAACAAAGTGCAAGGAGGCAGAGGAAAGTTTTGTTCCCAAGGGAAACAGAAATAATAGGAAGACCAAAACGAGTCCTTGGTTTACCCGAAGGTGTAGGGAGGCAAAAACTAAGTGCAACAGAGAATGGAAAAGGTACAGGAGGCATAGGACCCAGGAAAACAAGGAGATTAGTAGAAGAGCCAGAAACGAGTATGCGCAGATAAGGAGGGAGGCCCAGCGACAGTATGAAAACGACATAGCATCGAAAGTCAAATCTGACCCGAAACTGCTGTATAGCCACATTAGGAGGAAGACAACAGTCAAGGACCAGGTGATAAGGCTGAGGAAAGAAGGTGGAGAACTCACAAGAAACGATCAAGAGGTATGTGAGGAGCTCAACACGAGATTTAAGGAAGTATTTACAGTAGAGACAGGAAGGACTCTGGGGGGACAGACCAGATGGGGACACCAACAAGGAATACACCAACAAGTGTTGGACGACATACATACAGATGAGGAGGAGGTGAAGAAACTGCTAAGGGACATCGATACCTCAAAGGCAATGGGACCGGACAACATCTCTCCATGGGTCCTTAGAGAGGGAGCAGATATGTTGTGCGTACCACTTACCACAATCTTCAACACATCCCTGGAAACTGGGCAACTACCTGAGGTATGGAAGACGGCAAATGTAGTTCCCATTTTCAAAAAAGGAGACAGAAAAGAGGCACTAAACTATAGACCTGTGTCATTGACGTGTATAGTATGCAAAATTATGGAGAAGATTATCAGGAGGAGAGTGGTGGAGCACCTGGAACGGAACAGGAGTATAAATGCCAACCAGCACAGATTCACGGAAGGCAAATCCTGTGTCACAAACCTTCTGGAGTTTTACGATAAAATAACAGAAGTAAGACAAGAGAGAGAGGGGTGGGTTGATTGCATCTTCTTGGACTGCAAGAAGGCCTTTGACACAGTTCCTCACAAGAGATTAGTGCAGAAGCTAGAGCATCAGGCGCATATAACAGGAAGAGCACTGCAATGGATCAGAGAATACCTGACAGGGAGGCAACAACGAGTCATGGTACGTAATGATGTATCACAGTGGGCACCTGTGACGAGCGGGGTCCCACAGGGGTCGGTCCTAGGACCAGTGCTATTTTTGGTATATGTGAACGACATGACGGAAGGGTTAGACTCAGAAGTGTCCCTGTTCGCAGATGATGTGAAGTTAATGAGGAGAATTAAATCTGATGAGGACCAGGCAGGACTTCAAAGAGACCTGGACAGACTGGACACCTGGTCCAGCAAATGGCTTCTCGAATTTAATCCTGCCAAATGCAAAGTCATGAAGATAGGGGAAGGGCACAGAAGACCACAGACAGAGTATAGGCTAGGTGGCCAAAGACTGCAAACCTCACTCAAGGAGAAAGATCTTGGGGTGAGTATAACACCGAGCATGTCTCCGGAAGCACACATCAATCAGATAACTGCTGCAGCATATGGGCGCCTGGCAAACCTGAGAACAGCATTCCGACACCTTAGTAAGGAATCATTCAAGACACTGTACACCGTGTATGTCAGGCCCATACTGGAGTATGCAGCACCTGTTTGGAACCCACACTTGATAAAGCACGTCAAGAAACTAGAGAAAGTACAAAGGTTTGCAACAAGGTTAGTTCCAGAGCTAAGGGGAATGTCCTATGAAGAAAGATTAAGGGAAATCGGCCTGACCACACTGGAGGACAGGAGGGTCAGGGGAGACATGATAACGACATATAAAATACTGCGTGGAATAGACAAGGTGGACAAGGACAGGATGTTCCAGGGAGGGGACACAGAAACAAGAGGCCACAATTGGAAGTTGAAGACACAAATGAGTCAGAGAGATAGTAGGAAGTATTTCTTCAGTCATAGAGTTGTAAGGCAGTGGAATAGCCTAGAAAATGACGTAGTGGAGGCAGGAACCATACACAGTTTTAAGACGAGGTTTGATAAAGCTCATGGAGCGGGGAGAGAGAGGGTCTAGTAGCAACCGGTGAAGAGGCGGGGCCAGGAGCTAGGACTCGACCCCTGCAACCACAAATAGGTGAGTACACACACACACACACACACACACGTGGTAATGCATTATTTACAGCTAGCAAAGTCAGGGTATTTCTCCAGAATGGTCTGTAATATACCACTGTGGATAAAATACTTTGCCATTTCTTGAACACTTCTGAGTGAGTTGTTTCTAAATTCATTAATTTTATCGCACTCCAGTACATAATGACGCAGGGTGTGACAATAGTCCATCTGGCAAAGTTTACATTTCGTTTGGTCTACATCTGGTGGTGGTGATTTAACCTGCCAAAGATACTTGTAACCCAGCCGGAGCCGGGCAGTAGTGACATCCAAGAGTCTGCTTATCTTGTTGGATGCACCATAGACATGTGGCTCCTCCTGCATGATGGAATGATGATAGATAGACTGACTGGTGTCAATCTCCCTAAGTCTTAAGTCAATAAAGTTCAATTGAAGTTCTTTTCGTATTATTGTTCTCAAACTACTACATGACAAGCCAAGATTGTAATCTACGCCCTCTTTGAAAGCATACAGCTTAGCCAATTTATCAGTTTTATCATGTATCTGAAGACCAATGTGAGATGGAATCCACAGCATGTGCACTGACTCCACTGTCCACAAACTTACCATACCTGTCTGTGTCTGGCTTCTGACACAAGCATGCCACTATTTATACTTAATGAGTTGAGAGCATTTATCGATGACAGAGAATCAGTTACAATTAAAGTGTCAGCCTTAGATACATGGATGCATTTGAGTGCAAGGAGTATGGCAAACAGTTCTGTTTGAAGGGTAGAGGCCCAGTTATTGATGCGTGCTCCAATTTCTTTATGAGAACCATCACTGTATGACAACAGCAGCACTACCAGCTGCACCAGTGGACTGGTGAACAGAACCATCAACGTAAATAATTTGTGAAAGTATGTTGTGTGACTAAGTTATCAATACAGCTAAAGGCATCATGTTTGGCTTAAGACGAAGCTTTGGTTGTGATTTAAGAAGAGTTTTGGGGGGAAATGGAGGAATGGTAGTTTGGAATGGGGTAATATCCCATGGAGCAGGGGTGGCAGAGTGTGATCGAAAGGCAGAGGATAATTTCAAGGTTAACAGTCCCTGTGTTTTTTTAACAAAACTAAACACTGACGTACCTTTTATTCTCTTGCACGGTAACTGTCCCACGATGAGATGTAAAAACACACTTACCTGGTAAGATAAACAAAAAATATAATTACTCTACATCCTGACCTACTCATCACGAAATAGTATATTCAGGTTGTTAGGTTAGGTAAGGTTTGTCAGGTACACGTAAGTGTACCTGTGCCAGAAATCTCCAGAATCACTGATTCAGCCAGCATTTTTAAAACTAAAGTTAGAAAATACCTCTTGTCCTTAACCTATCCTAGTCAAGATGGCAAGGGTTACACCAATACATAAAGGTGGTGACCCTACAGACTTAAACAACTATAGGCCAATATCAAACTTACCATTGCTATCCAAAATCTTCGAGAAACTCGTGCACAAGAGACTATATTCATTTATAACGGCACAAAACATACTCAACCCCTGCCAATTTGGATTCAGGAAAAATAAAAGCACTAATGATGCAATCATAAAAATGCTAGATCTGCTTTACACAGCATTGGAAAATAAGGAATATCAGCTAGGAATTTTTATTGACCTAATAAAAGAAAAGACACAGTAGACCACGACATCCTACTCCACAAACTTGACCATTATGGTATAAGAGGCCATGCGCTTGCTTATTTCAAATCTTACCTTCCTAATAGGTATCAGCATGTCACCATTAAAGACACAGCATCAACAACACGGCCACTTGATACTGGAGTTCTGCAGGGAAGTGTCCTTGGTCCCCTGCTCTTCCTCATATACATCAATGATCTTCCAAACGTATCCCAACACCTGAAACCCATTCTCTTTGCTGACGACACGACTTATGTCATCTCTCACCTTAATCTTGCCACCCTCAACACCATTGTTAACGAGGAGCTGCTCAAAATATCGACTTGGATGACAGCCAATAAACTTACACTTAACACTAACAAAACCTACTATATTATGTTTGGTAGCAGAGCAGATGCACATATTAACATTAAGATCGACAGCACTCTAATTACCAGACATAATGAGGGCAAATTCCTAGGCCTATACCTTGACAACAACCTGAATTTCAGCACCCATAACCAACACATAATCAAAAAAGTATCCAAAACGGTTGGGACCCTCTCCAAGATACGATACTACGTGCCGCAAAATGCCCTTCTCACACTATACCACTCATTTATCCATACCTCACCTATGCTATTTGTGCTTGGGGATCAACTGCAGCAACACACCTAAGGCCAATAATAACCCAACAAAAAGCTGCAGTGAGAATAATCACTAAATCCCATCCCTGGCAACACCCCCCCCCCCCCCACTCTTCATAGATCTAAACTTACTCCCTGTTCAGTACATCCACACTTACTACTGTGCAATCTACATCTACAGGACCTTAAACTCCAATATCAACCTTGACCTAAAACACTTTCTTGATAGTTGTGACAGAACCCACAGGCATAACACCAGACACAAACATCTCTACGACATTCCCCGTGTCCGACCAAACCTTTACAAAAATTCAATGTATGTCAAAGGCCCTAAAATCTGGAACACCCTACCTGAGAACTCTAGAACTGCAGACACATTCATCACCTTCAAAACTACCATTAGAAAACATCTTATCTCCCTGATACACCCCGTCAACTAACTACACGAATACCACTTGGTGGTTCACACTTCCACTCACCCATTTTACCATAAACAGAAATAATCTCAATCTTAAAATAATGAATCCTGTGATACTCCAATACTGAAACTATGTACTGTGCCAAAACAAAAGCATTCACATTGCTAAACTCACAAACTAGTATTTAGTCACTTAGCCATAATACTAACTTACCTCATAATTTGTAATATTTTAAAATTAAGATTTAAACTAAGTCTGCCCGAAATGCCTAGCCATGCTAGGTGTTCTAGTGGTACACTCTGTAATCGTTATTTTACTTCATGTAAACCACACAATAACCAAATTCTGTAAAACTCAGCATTGTAATTCTTATAGAGAATAAACTTTGAATTGAATCATAAATAAATATGTAAAAAACCTATACATGCATTAGCTCAATATCATGAACATATGTAAATCCTTATAATCAAGGTTCTCTGTCCTGAGGGTTGGTGAGGATGGGAAGGAAGAGGGAGGGAAGGGCTGGAAAAATGGAAGAGGTTGAGAGGGTGGAGTAAGAGGTGGGGTTGCAGAGGTGAGTGGCGCGTCCACTCTGGAGCGTGATGTGCAGAGGTACTGCAGGAGGTTGTGTTGGAGCGAGATGTGCTGGTGGCAGCAGTATATATATTTTTTTTCTTCACCGGTACTCTCCCGGCCCGGGTCTTTTCCAAGTAGTGGTGACCCGTATATATTATTATTATTATTAAAGATTCGCCGGTATTCTTCCGGCTCGGGCTTTTTCCAAGTGGTGGCCCGGCTTTGGCTCCCTCTTTAGGGAGTGTCTGAGACCTAAGTCTCCCATGGGAGGAGGCACAAGTACCTCCTCATCTTTGGGACCAACTGTCCCCAGGCCTAGCCACAAGCTAGGCCTCTCTGGTCTGCCATCCCCGCCACAAGGGAGCTAATGGGAATGACAGTCTTATGAGCTAAAAGCTCGGGCTCAGGCACCTACCCTCCCCTAGAAGGGTTAGGCATGGTGTCGATGCCGTATTACCTGGAGTTTACCTGGAGAGAGTTCCGGGGGTCAACGCCCCCGCGGCCCGGTCTGTGACCAGGCCTCCTGGTGGATCAGAGCCTGATCAACCAGGCTGTTGCTGCTGGCTGCACGCAAACCAACGTACGAGCCACAGCCCGGCTGATCAGGAACTGACTTTAGGTGCTTGTCCAGTGCCAGCTTGAAGACTGCCAGGGGTCTGTTGGTAATCCCCCTTATGTGTGCTGGGAGGCAGTTGAACAGTCTCGGGCCCCTGACACTTATTGTATGGTCTCTTAACGTGCTAGTGACACCCCTGCTTTTCATTGGGGGGATGGTGCATCGTCTGCCAAGTCTTTTGCTTTCGTAGTGAGTGATTTTCGTGTGCAAGTTCGGTACTAGTCCCTCTAGGATTTTCCAGGTGTATATAATCATGTATCTCTCCCTCCTGCATTCCAGGGAATGCAGGTTTAGGAACCTCAAGCGCTCCCAGTAATTGAGGTGTTTTATCTCCGTTATGCGCGCCGTGAAAGTTCTCTGTACATTTTCTAGGTCGGCAATTTCACCTGCCTTGAAAGGTGCTGTTAGTGTGCAGCAATATTCCAGCCTAGATAGAACAAGTGACCTGAAGAGTGTCATCATGGGCTTGGCCCCCCTAGTTTTGAAGGTTCTCATTATCCATCCTGTCATTTTTCTAGCAGATGCGATTGATACAATGTTATGGTCCTTGAAGGTGAGATCCTCCGACATGATCACTCCCAGGTCTTTGACGTTGGTGTTTCGCTCTATTTTGTGGCCAGAATTTGTTTTGTACTCTGATGAAGATTTAATTTCCTCATGTTTACCATATCTGAGTAATTGAAATTTCTCATCGTTGAACTTTATATTGTTTTCTGCAGCCCACTGAAAGATTTGGTTGATGTCCGCCTGGAGCCTTGCAGTGTCTGCAATGGAAGACACTGTCATGCAGATTCGGGTGTCATCTGCAAAGGAAGACACGGTGCTGTGGCTGACATCCTTGTCTATGTCAGATATGAGGATGAGGAACAAGATGGGAGCGAGTACTGTGCCTTGTGGAACAGAGCTTTTCACCGTGCCTGCCTCGGACTTTACTCTGTTGACTACTACTCTCTGTGTTCTGTTAGTGAGGAAATTATAGATCCATCGACCGACTTTTCCTGTTATTCCTTTAGCACGCATTTTGTGCGCTATTATGCCATGGTCACACTTGTCGAAGGCTTTTGCAAAGTCTGTATATATTACATCTGCATTCTTTTTGTCTTCTAGTGCATTTAGGACCTTGTAGTGATCCAATAGTTGAGACAGACAGGAGCGACCTGTTCTAAACCCATGTTGCCCTGGGTTGTGTAACTGATGGGTTTCTAGATCGGTGGTGATCTTGCTTCTTAGGACCCTTTCAAAGATTTTTATGATATGGGATGTTAGTGCTATTGGTCTGTAGTTCTTTGCTGTTGCTTTACTGCCCCCTTTGTGGAGTGGGGCTATGTCTGTTGTTTTTAGTAACTGTGGGACGACCCCCGTGTCCATGCTCCCTCTCCATAGGATGGAAAAGGCTCGTGATAGGGGCTTCTTGCAGTTCTTGATGAACACAGAGTTCCATGAGTCTGGCCCTGGGGCAGAGTGCATGGGCTTACTCTCAATATCTGTATAATCTCAAATGCAATGTTTATTCCACTGTGTCCACCTTATGCTAATAATCAAAACTAATTTTTTCTACAAGTTTTTAGAGCCATATAGCATAAACTATTAGAATAATAAATTTTCTTGTATTCATTGTAACTCGCCTAATGACCATATGTACAATTATGTAGTTATTGCCTTATTAATCTTCAGTTAGTTAAGTCTGCCCGAAATGCTCTGCATATAGAGGCTTTTGACATGTACAACTAATTGTTATACTCATTTGTACAAACATGTATCATGCTAAAATTACTGTTATTATTATTATTAGTAGTAGTAGTACAATTATCATAGTGTAAATAACCACCAGGATAACCCCAAAAAGTCAGTGATTTATTTCCATTGTGGTCCTTGTAATGTCTCATTATTTAAACCTTAAAAGTTACTGGATTATCCTAAGTAATTTACACAATAAACTAAATAAATTTACTTCATGTAGAATATTTATACAGCACAAACTATGTTCTCAAATTATTTCTCAGGGTCATAGAGTCTGGGAGCCAATCAGGTTCGATCCAAGGAAGGGAAGGTTATTATTTCTTGGATCAAGAGCCAATCACTGGCTAGCAACCTCCCTTTAAGGGTACGTACGCATATGATAGTAGCCTAATTCTAAATATTTTGTGACTATGCAAGTGGAAATAACTCACTTTGAATTTTTTTGGGTTATCCCAGGTTCTCTACACATATGCTATGTATGATAATCTATGTAACTATATTTGTGTATACTTGAATCAACTTACATGTGATAGCAACCTATAGCTTTAAATTAGTGTAGTCTAACTTAACATTTTGTGGTTATTTTTAATAACGTGCAAGGAAACATTTTTATATAGAATTGATCCGATGAAGTGTGATACTGAAACAATTAGGTTAGGTAAGATAAGATAAGGTAAGGTTAGGTAACGTTAGGTAAGGTTAGTTTAGTTTAGGTTAGGTCAGGTCAGGTTAGGTTTGTTAGGTTCGGTTAGGTTAGGTTTGGTAAGGTAAGGTAAGGTTAGGTAAGGTAAGGTAAGGTTAGGTTAGGTTAGGTTGGGTTAAGTTTGTCAGGTTGTTAGGTTAGGTTAGGTTAGGTAAGGTAAGGTTAGGTTAGGTTAGATTAGGTTAGGCTAGGTTAGGTTGGGTTAGGTTTGTCAGGTTAAGTTAGGTTAGGTTAGGTTAGGTTAGGTTAGGTTAGGTTAGGTTAGGTAAGGTTAGGTTAGGTTAGGTTAGGTTAGGTTAGGTTAGGTTAGGCTAGGTTAGGTTGGGTTAGGTTTGTCAGGTTAAGTTAGGTTAGGTTAGGTTAGGTAAGGTAAGGTTAGGTTAGATTAGGTTAGGCAAGGTTAAGTTAGGTTAGGAAAGGTAAGGTAAGGTTAGGTTAGGTTTGTCAGGTTAGGTTAGGTTAGGTTAGGTTAGGTTAGGTTAGGTTAGGTTAGGTTAGGTTTGGTTAGGTAAGGTTTTTCAGGGAACAGGACAAGTCTTTCCTGACGCGGGTATCTGTCATATGATGACCCGCCACTCGAGCTTTTGGTTATCTGACCGAGGCCTTCCACTGGCTTACCCCTCCATCCCTTTAAAAATTAATGGTTATTATTATTAAATAATTCAGTGGAATCACTAAGCACACTGTAAGCTGTTGACTTAGTGAACCGTGAGATTATTATAATCATAGGGGAGCGATAAACCCGTAGGATTATACAGCGCATGTGGGTGGAGGTGATGGGTTTCTAGATTTTGTTTACGTACGAATATGCAATTTTATATATGCAATGTGATAAAAAATAAGCAAAAATATCGCTACAGATTAGATGCTGTAATTGAGACGATGATAAAGGGCATCATATAGCAGTTATGGAATACAGGTTAGGTTAGGTAAGGTGAGATTTGACAGGAAACAAGAGTCCGTTAAGAGTCGTCAGGAAACAGGACGTGTTTCCTAACGACTCTCTTCACCTGGGGGGAGGAGAGGCTTTAAACCCACAGGGGTCATACAGCGCTTGGGAAATGGAATAGGTTCAATTCCTTGGCTCAAGAGCTACAATTATTATAATCAAAAAGAAGCGCTAAATCACAAGGGCTATACAGCGCTGCTCAAGAGCCACAAGGAACCACCCAGAAGGGAAAAACCGTTATTACTCATATTTAAGTAACGTCACGTAACACAAAACAAGTAACAAGCATCTCGACACTTCAAGGTAACACTGGACAATAGTTACCTCTTCATTCCGGACTAAATACCAGAAATAGACTTGAAAAATGCTGGTAATTGACGGCATTGTGGGAGGAGTGGCGAGCGACACCTCCCTCCTCTACCACTAATGTCACTCAAGTGAAGCTCTATTTCACCTGCTTGAAGCATCTGCATGAAGCATTCAATAATAATAATAATAATCTTTATTTCTACAAATACATGTACAAGATATACAGACCATAGTTGACATAAATAACATACTACTATATAGAAAGCCACTTGTTATGCAGAGCATTTCCCGCAAATTAGATCAATTTTGCTCCCCCAAATGCGACCCACACCAGTCGGCTAATACCCAGGTACCTACTTGCTTGCTAGGTGAGCAGGGACAACAGGTGTAAGGAAACACGCCCAGTGTTTCCACCCTTGCTAGGAATCGAACCACGAACCCTCAGCCTGGGAAGCAAGAACTTTGCCTAATAGGCCATGAGTTGCTTGAAACATCTGCACTGCGGTACTATATTCATAAAAGATTTTACACAGGGAATATTCTTGCAAGATTACTATTGACACTTCTAGTAGCCGCTGTAATACTATACTAACCTAGCTTGTCCAGTGTAGCAATATTGGCTCTATCTTCAGCATTCCAGGGAATTATTATTATTATTATTATTATTATTATTATTATTATTATTATTATTATTATTATTATTATTGCTATTATTATTATTATTATTATTGTCATTATTATTATTATTGTTGCTATTATTCTTCTTATTATTATTATTATCATTATTATTATCATTATCTCATAAAACTTACACTAAACCCTCAGGGGCTAAACTACCCTCTGAGGGAAGGGAAGCCTTGATTCCTTGGAAGGGCTCTTGATCTTAGGAAACAGCGTTACTCTCTTACCTCGGATCAAACCCTAGTTATTTTTCATTCCGTATAATAATAATAATTATAATAATAATAATAATAATAATAATAGATACACACCTCTCAGTGTATATACACTGATACACACCTCTCAATGTATATACACTGATACGCACCTCTCAGTGTATATACACTGATACACACCTCTCAATGTATATACACTGATACCTCTCAGTGTATATACACTGATACACACCTCTCAATGTATATACACTGATACCTCTTAGTGTATATACACTGATACACACCTCTCAATGTATATACACTGATACCTCTTAGTGTATATACACTGATACACACCTCTCAATGTATATACACTGATACACACCTCTCAGTGTATCAGTGTATATATACACTGATACACACCTCTCAGTGTATATACACTGATACACACCTCTCAATGTATATACACTGATACCTCTTAGTGTATATACACTGATACACACCTCTCAATGTATATACACTGATACACACCTCTCAGTGTATCAGTGTATATATACACTGATACACACCTCTCAATGTATATACACTGATACACACCTCTCAGTGTATCAGTGTATATATACACTGATACACACCTCTCAGTGCATATATAAACTAACAAATACACACAGGTCCTTCATATTCAAGGGAACTCACGAAAACACTTGGAATTTCACTATTGTTATTCACAGTAGTTATTCTGTATATTGTAATATCACATATTTACTGTGATTTTGTTGTAATATCACCTGTTTACTGTGATTTTGTTGTAATGTCACCTGTTTACTGTGATTTTGTTGTAATGTCACCTGTTTACTGTGATTTTATTGTAATATCACCTGTTTATTGTGATTTTATTGTAATATCACCTGTTTATTGTGATTTTATTGTAATATCACCTGTTTACTGTGATTTTATTGTAATATCACCTATTTACTGTGATTTTATTGTAATATCACCTATTTACTGTGATTTTATTGTAATATCACCTGTTTACTGTGATTTTATTGTAATATCACCTATTTACTGTGATTTTATTGCACCGTAGTGTATATACAGTGACATACATAACTCTCCGTCTTTCCCATATACTTCCTTCTTATTTATATATTCCTGTCTATACTTTATTTTTGATTAGTTCTCGTGAAGCTTTCTTACAGTGTTGAAGTTAGGTGGAAAGTGAATTAAATTGCCTGTTAGAATAATAATAATAATAATAATAATAATAATAATAATAATAATAATAATAATAATAATAATAATATTAATAATAATAATAACAATAGTTAATAATAATAATAATAATAATAATAATAATAATAATAATAATAATAATAATAATAATAATAATAATAGTTAATAATAATAATAATAATAATAATAATAATAATAATAATAATAATAATAATAATAATAGTTAATAATAATAATAATAATAATAATAATAATAATAATAATAGTTAATAATAATAATAATAATAATAATAATAATAATAATAATAGTTAATAATAATAATAATAATAATAATAATAATAATAATAATAATAATAATAATAATTAGTTAATGATAATTTAAATAATAAATATTAATAATAATAATAGTTAATAATAATAATAATAATAATAATAATAATAATAATAATAATAATAATAATAATAGTTAATAATAATAATAATAATAATAATAATAATAATAATAATAATAATAATAATAATAATAATCTTCATTTCTACAAGGACATACAGTGACATACTATATAAGGTCCCTGGTTATGCAGAGCATTTCGAGTAATTTAGGTTAATTTCGTCCCCAGGATGCCTGGAGGTTACCTGGAGGTTATTCCGGGGATCAACGCCCCCGCGGCCCGGTCCATGACCAGGCCTCCCGATGGATCAGGGCCTGATCAACTAGGCTGTTACTGCTGGCCGCACGCAGTCCAACGTACGAGCCACAGCCCGGCTGATCCGGCACTGACTTTAGGTATCTGACCAGCTCTCTCTTGAAGGCAGCCAGGGGTTTATTGGCAATTCCCCTAATGCTTGATGGGAGGCTGTTGAACAGTTTTGGGCCCCGGACACTTATGGTGTTTTCTCTTAGTGTACCAATGGCGCCCCTACTTTTTATTGGCGGCATTTTGCATCGCCTGCCCAGTCTTTCACTTTTGTAGGGAGTGATTTCTGTGTGCAGATTTGGAACCATTCCTTCCAAGATTTTCCAAGTGTAGATTATGATATATCTCTCCCTCCTGCGTTCCAACGAGTACAAGTCAAGTGCTTCCAAGCGTTCCCAGTAGTTAAGGTGCTTGACAGAACTTATACGTGCAGTAAAGGATCTCTGTACACTCTCTAGATCTGCGATTTCACCTGCTTTGAATGGAGATGTTAATGTACAGCAGTATTCCAGCCTAGAGAGAGCAAGTGATTTGAAAAGGATCATCATGGGCTTGGCATCTCTCGTTTTGAAAGTTCTCATTATCCATCCTATCATTTTCTTTGCACGTGCGATCGTGGCACTGTTGTGATCCTTGAAAGTGAGATCCTCAGACATTACTACTCCCAGGTCCCTTACATTAGTTTTCCGCTCTATTGTATGGCCGGAGTCAGTAGTATACTCTGTTCTAGTTATTATCTCCTTCAGTTTTCCTTAACGGAGTAGTTGGAATTTGTCCTCATTGAACATCATATTGTTTACCGTTGCCCACTGGAAAACTTTGTTTATATCTTCTTGGAGATTAACCGCGTCCTCAGCAGATGACAGCCTCATGCAGATCCTAGTATCATCCGCAAAGGATGATACGCCCACCCACACCAGTCTGCTAACGCCCAGGTACCTACTTACTGTTAGGTGAACATGGACAGCACGTGTAAGGTAACTAACGCCCACGTACCTACTTGTTGCTAGGTGAACAGGGACAACAGAAGTACGGTGATTAACACCTAAGTACCTACTTACTGCTAGGTGAACAGTGACAGGAGGTGTAAGGTGACTAACACTCATGTACCTACTTACTGCTAGGAGAACATGGACAGCAGGTGTCTTAGGGAAACACGCCTCGAATGTTTGCACCCGTACCGGGGATCGAACCACGGATGTATTGACTTCTCAGAGCTCCCCCGTTCCCTCCCTGTCTCCCTGCTCTGTCACCTCCACTAGTTCATCAGTAGACACCAACGTCTTAGGTTGTGTAAGACGATCCATCATCCTAACACTGAGCTGTGACTCGACCCCTGAAGCCACAATTAAGTGAGTACAAGACCTTGTTAGTTCTGCTGTGAACCCGTGTACGTCACACCCAACAGTTCTATGGTGATAGACACCAGACCTGCTATCAGTGCTATGGTGATAGACACCAGACCTGCTATCAGTGCTATGGTGATAGACACCAGACCTGCTATCAGTGCTATGGTGATAGACACCAGACCTGCTATCAGTGCTATGGTGATAGACACCAGACCTGCTATCAGTTCTATGGTGAAAGACACCAGACCTGCTATCAGTTCTATGGTGATAGACACCAGACCTGCTATCAGTGCTATGGTGATAGACACCAGACCTGCTATCAGTGCTATGGTGATAGACACCAGACCTGCTATCAGTGCTATGGTGAAAGACACCAGACCTGCTATCAGTTCTATGGTGATAGACACCAGACCTGCTATCAGTGCTATGGTGATAGACATGTGGAGAACGTATTAGATAAGTCCACTTCCCTGCATAAAACAGCATATATCATCACAATGTCCAGCAGCCTCCCCCTGGCCATCACGATGTCCAGCAGCCTCCCCCTGGCCATCACAATGTCCAGCAGCTTCCCCCTGGCCATCACAATGTCCAGCAGCTTCCCCCTGGCCATCACAATGTCCAGCAGCCTCCCCCTGGCCATCACAATGTCCAGCAGCTTCCCCCTGGCCATCACAATGTCCAGCAGCCTCCCCCTGGCCATCACAATGTCCAGCAGCCTCCCCCTGGCCATCCTTCAGGGTGCCGTTCCAGTTAACAATTTGCTCCAAAGGAGCTTTATGAAGCTTTATCAACGGCTTTATCAAGACGTTACAGTAACGGCTTGATAAAGCTCCTGGGGAGCGAAACGTTGCCAGAATAAAATGTCACATTAGTTACACTTGTGTCCTTTTACTTTCCATACATCTTGCACAAGTATTTTACCTTTCATGGTGATTGTTGAGACGAGTCCTAGAAGGTCAAAACATTGTTATACCGCTGAGAGTAAACAACGTTTGGTGAATCTACTGCATGGTTTATTGTTTATTTCTGGCAGATTTGATCATTGTTACATGTTTGTTCCCGTGGGTTTAGAGACCCTTGGGCCATGACTGAAGAGTACATCCACTCTTTTGGAGGAGGTAGGCAAAGAGTCATCAGGACAACTAAGGATCCAAGAGGAGCTAGTTTTGTTTCAGGGGGGGGGGGTGAGTGTTGCTGTTCAGAGGGGTAATGCTTGATGTATCCTGGGTACGCTGCATCCCATCTCTGATCAGCTGCAGGAAGGTTTTGATAATCTGGAGTTTACCTGAAGAGGGTTTCGGGGGTCAACGCCCTCGCGGCTCGGTCTGAGACCAGGCCTCACGGTGGATCAGGGTCTGATCAACCAGGTTGTTACTACTGGCCGCAGGCAGGATGACGTACGAACCACAGCCCGGTTGGTCAGGTACTGACTTTAGGTGCCTGTCCAGTGCCTTCTTGAAGACAGTCAGGGGTCTATTGGAAATTCCCCTTATGTATGCTGGGAGGCAGTTGAACAGTCTTGGACCCCCGACACTTATTGTGTTGTCTCTCAGTGTGCTCGTGGTGCCCCTGCTTTTCATTCGGTAAATGTTGCATCTCCTGCCGAGTCTTTTGCTTTCATAGTGAACGATTTTCGTGTGCAAGTTTGGTAAGTGTAAACATCTCTGTGTTTGTTATATACTTCTCAAACTTTTAATATTTTATATTTTCTATGTTATGCTAATTACCTCCACACACACACACACACACACACACACACACACACACACACACACACACACACACACACACACACATTGATTGCGTTTTCCTAGACTGCAGGAAGGCCTTTGACACAGTTCCCCACAAGAGATTAGTGCAGAAGCTGGAGGATCAGGCGCATGTAACAGGGAGGGCACTGCAATGGATAAGGGAATACCTGACAGGGAGGCAGCAACGAGTCATGGTACGTGAAGAGGTATCACAGTGGGCGCCTGTGACGAGCGGGGTCCCACAGGGGTCAGTTCTAGGTCTAGTGCTATTTTTGATGTATGTGAACAACACGATGGAAGGAATAGACTCTGAAGTGTCCCTATTCGCAGATGATGTGAAGCTGATGAGAAGAATTAAATCGGATGAGGATGAGGCAGGACTGCAAAGAGACCTGGACAGGCTGGACATGTGGTCCAGAAACTGGCTTCTCGAATTCAACCCTGCCAAATACAAAGTCATGAAGATTGGGGAGGGGCAAAGAAGACCGCAAACAGAGTGTAGGCTAGGTGGACAAAGACTACAGACCTCACTCAGGGAGAAAGACCTTGGGGTGACCATAACACCGAGCACGTCACCGGAGGCACACATCAACCAAATAACTGCTGCAGCATATGGGCGCCTGGCAAACCTGAGAATAGCGTTCCGATACCTTAATAAGGAATCGTTCAAGACACTGTACACTGTGTATGTTAGGCCCATATTGGAGTATGCAGCACCAGTCTGGAACCCACACCTGGTCAAGCACGTCAAGAAGTTAGAGAAAGTACAAAGGTTTGCAACAAGGCTAGTCCCAGAGCTCAGGGGAATGTCGTACGAGGAAAGGTTGAGGGAAATCGGACTGACGACACTGGAGGACAGAAGGGTTAGGGGAGACATGATAACGACATACAAGATACTGCGGGGAATAGACAAGGTGGACATAGATAGGATGTTCCAGAGAGGGGACACAGAAACAAGGGGTCACAACTGGAAGCTGAAGATTCAGACGAGTCACAGGGACGTTAGGAAGTATTTCTTCAGTCATAGAGTCGTCAGAAAGTGGAATAGCCTAGCAAGTGAAGTAGTGGAGGCAGGAACCATACATAGTTTTAAAAAGAGGTATGACAAAGCTCAGGAAGCAGAGAGGTAGAGGACCTAGTAGCAATCAGTGAAGAGGGGGGCCAGGAGCTGAGTCTCGACCCCTGCAACCACAATTAGGTGAGTACACACACACACACACACAGGGAGAGTGACCTAGTAGCGATCAGTGAAGAGGCAGGGCCAGGAGCTCGGACTAGACCCCTGCAACCTCAACTAGGTGAGAACTAGGTGAGTACACACACACACACACACACACACACACACACACACACACACACACATGAATGGGGAAAGAAACTAGAAGAACTTAGCATGAGAATGGAAGAGAGGATAGATGTGGAAAGTAAGAAGTGGGAGATGGAAGTCATAGCAGCAGAGGCTAGGATACAGAGGTTAGAAGAGGAACTGAAAAATCTGAAACAGCCTAAAGAACTAAAGAACAATTTGGGAATGACATCAGAGACCGCTACCTCAGTCACAAACAAGGGGACTGTAGGGAACGAAGAAGGGAAACTGCATGTAGAAGCCCTATCAGAGGGGACTGTAGTAAATGAAAGAGCTAAGCTATATGTGGAGGCCCTAACAGACCACAGCAGAGCCCAGGGAAAGCTGAGAAGGGAAAATGACAGGCCACTGAGCCCAAGTACAATAGTGAAACTGAAGAAAGAAAAGCTGCAATAGAGGAAATTAAATTGAATCAGTGGATACATAGGGATATGCAGTGGGAGAATGAAAGGGAGAGGCCAGTCATTGTTTATGGGCTCCAGGAAGTTGAAGGGGAAACTTACAAAGCAAGAAATCAAGGGGAGAAATGCACTCAAAAGCATCATAAAAACAATAGGAGAAGATGAAATGACCCAGCTGGCAAATTTTCAGAGAATTGGGGGGTTTGCAAGAAGAACCCAGCCAGTGAAAGTGACTTTCAAGGCAGAATCGACTTGGAACAGGATCCTACAGGAGAAAGCAAGACTAAGGGACATGCCAGCATACCGGAAGGTGTATCTCGACCGCGACAGAACACAAGAAGAAAGGCAGAAACTGGGAGAGATGGTACAAAGGCAAAAGGAGGAAGGAGAGAAGATGGAGATGGACAGGAGAACTCAGACTCAGGAGGAAGATCAAATACAGCCTCCCTCGCAACTACCTACAGAAGCCCCCCAAACAGGACAACCCCAGTGCAACCAAACATTCTAACCCAAAACACACATGCCATATCCAATGCCCCCACCCACCTCATTGCAAACTCTACCCCCCAGCAGCCACTCATAGTTCCTTATCAGGTCTCCCACTTCCCCAACTCCAATGTACCCCCCAGACCACAGTTTTAGAAAAGAAGTTGAAGGTGTGGTACACAAATGCAGATGGAATAACAAATAAGTGTGAGGAGTGGCATGAAAGAATCAAGGAGACATCCCCAGGCATAATAGCACTCACAGAAACAAAACTCATCAGGATGATAACAGATGCAATCTTTCTACCTGGATACCAAATCCTCAGGAAAGACAGAGGGAGGGGAGGGGGAGGAGGAGTTGCACTGCTCATTAAAAACCAGTGGGGATTTGAGAAAATGGAAGGAATGGATGGCATGGGCGAAAGGGACTACTTAGTAGGAGCAATCCAGTCTGAGGGCCATAAGGTGGTAGTTGCAGTAATGTACAACCTGCTACAGAACTGCAGGAGGCCAAGAGAAGAATACGACGAGAACAACAGAGCATTGGTCGACACATTAGCCAAGGTGGCCGGAAGAACTCACATGGGGGAAGCAAAGTTACTAGTTATGGGTGATTTCAATCACAAGGAGATTGACTGGGAAAACCTGGAGCCCCACGGGGGTCCTGAAACATGGAGAGCCAAGATGATGGATGTGGTACTGGAAAATCTCATGCATCAACAAGTTAGGGACACTACCAGAGAGAGAGGAGACGATGAACCAGCAAGACTGGACCTTGTATTCACCTTGAGTAATTCGTACATCGAGGATATCATGTATGAAAGGCCCCTAGGAGCTAGTAATCATATGGTTCTGTGTTTTGACTGCATAGTTGAGCTACAAGTGGAGAGAGTAGCAGGAATAGGATGGGAAAAACCAAACTACAAAAGGGGGGACTACTCAGGCATAAGGAACTTCCTGCAAGACGTTCAGTGGGAGAGAGAAATGACAGGAAAACCAGTACAAGAAATGATGGACTATGTGACAACAAAATGCAAGGAGGCAGATGAGAGGTTTGTTCCCAAGGGAAACAGAAATAATGGGAAAACCAGAACGAGTCCTTGGTTCACCCAAAGGTGTAGGGAGGCAAAAACTAGGTGTACTAGAGAATGGAAAAGGTACAGAAGACAAAGGACTCAGGAAAATAAAGAGATAAGCCAAAGAGTCATAAACGAATATGCACAGATAAGAAGGGAGGCTCAGCGACAATATGAAAATGACATAGCATCGAAAGTCAAGTCTGACCCGAAGCTGTTGTACAGCCACATCAGGAGGAAAACAACAGTCAAGGACCAGATAATCAGACTTGAGGAAGGATGATGGGGAGTTCACAAGAAACGACCGAGAGGTATGTGAGGAGCTCAACACGAGATTTAAAGAAGTATTTACAGTGGAAACCAGTAGGACTCCAGGAAATCAGAACAGGGAGGTACACCAACAAGTGCTGGATGAGGTGCACATAACCAAGGAGGAGGTGAAGAAGCTGCTATGTGAACTTGACACCTCAAATGCAGCGGGACCAGACAACATCTCTCCATGGGTTCTTAGAGAGGGAGCAGAGATGCTGTGTGTGTGCCACTAACAAACATCTTCAACACATCCATTGAAACTGGGCAACTCCCTGAGGTATGGAAGACAAGAGAGAAAGGGGTGGATAGACTGCATTTTCTTGGACTGCAAGAAGGCCTTCGACACAGTTCCTCACAAGAGGTTACTGCAAAAGCTAGAGGATCAGGCACACATAACAGGAAAGGCACTGCAATGGATCAGAGAATACCTGACAGAGAGGCAACAACGAGTCATGGTACTTGACGAAATGTCAGAGTGGGCGCCTATGAGTAGCGGGGTGCCACAGGGGTCAGTCCTAGGATTTGTGCTGTTTTTGGTATATGTAAATGACATAACGGAAGGGATAGATTCAGAAGTGTCCTTGTTTGTAGATGATGTGAAGTTAATGAGGAGAATCAAATTGGTCGAGGATCAGGCAGGACTACAAAGAGACCTGGACAGGCTACAAGCCTGGTCCAGCAACTGGCTCCTTGAATTTAACCCTGCCAAATGCAAAGTCATGAGCATTGGGGAAGGGCAAAGAAGACCGCAGACACAATATAGTTTAGATGGCCAAAGACTGCAAACCTCACTCAAGGAAAAAGAGCTTGGGGTGAGTATATCACCGAGCACATCTGAGGCGCACATCAATCAGATAACTGCTGCACCGTACGGGCGTCTGGCAAACCTAAGGATAGCGTTCCGATACCTCAGTAAGGAATCGTTCAATATTCTGTACACCATTTACGTCAGGCCCATACTGGAGTATGCAGCACCAGTTTGGAATCCACACCTGGTCAAGCATGTCAAGAAATTTGAGAAAGTGCAAAGGATTGCAACATGACTAGTCAAAGA
>NC_091302.1:457847-477847 GCF_038502225.1 Cherax quadricarinatus | reverse complement strand
TTATTACCTTGTACTTTATTTCCTTGTTACTTTATTACCTTGTAATTTATTACCTTCTTACCTTATTACCTTGGTACTTATTACCTTGTTACTTTATTATCTTGTTACTTTATTACCTTGTTACACTTTTATTTTATTACCTTAGTGGTGGGAGCAGCATCATAATGTGTTGGGTGTAGTGTTGTATGTGACGGGTGTAGTGTTGTATGTGACGGGTGTAGTGTTGTATGTGACGGGTGTATTGTATGTGACGGGTGTAGTGTTGTATGTGACGGGTGTAGTGTCGTATGTGACAGGTGTAGTGTTGTATGTGACGTATGTAGTGTTGTATGTGACGGGTGTAGTGTTGTATGTGACGGGTGTAGTGTTATATGTGACGGGTGTAGTGTTGTATGTGACGGGTGTAGTGTTGTATGTGACGGGTGTAGTGTTGTATGTGACGGGTGTAGTGTTGTATGTGACGGGTGTAGTGTTGTATGTGACGGGTGTAGTGTCGTATGTGACGGGTGTAGTGTTGTATGTGACGGGTGTAGTGTTGTATGTGACGGGTGTAGTGTCGTATGTGACGGGTGTAGTGTTGTATGTGACGGGTGTAGTGTCGTATGTGACGGGTGTAGTGTTGTATGTGACGGGTGTAGTGTTGTATGTGACGGGTGTAATGTCGTATGTGACGGGTGCAGTGTCGTATGTGACGGGTGTAGTGTTGTATGTGACGGGTGCAGTGTCGTATGTGACGGGTGTAGTGTTGTATGTGACGGGTGTAATGTTGTATGTGACGGGTGTAGTGTCGTATGTGACGGATGTAGTGTCGTGTGTGACGGGTGTAGTGTTGTATGTGACGGGTGTAGTGTCGTATGTGACGGGGGTAGTGTCGTATGTGACGGGTGTAGTGTTGTATGTGACGGGTGTAGTGTTGTATGTGACGGGTGTAGTGTAGTATGTGACGGGTGTAGTGTTGTATGTGACGGGTGTAGTGTAGTATGTGATGGATGTAGTATATGTGACGGGTGTAGTGTAGTATGTGACGGATGTAGTGTTGCATGTGACGGGTGTAGTGTCGTATGTGACGGATGTAGTGTCGTGTGTGACGGGTGTAGTGTCGTATGTGACGGGTGTAGTGTCGTATGTGACGGATGTAGTGTCGTGTGTGACGGGTGTAGTGTCGTATGTGACGGGTGTAGTGTTGTATGTGACGGATGTAGTATATGTTACGGGTGTAGTGTTGTATGTGGCGGATGTAGTGTTATATGTGACGGGTGTAGTGTTGTATGTTACGGGTGTAGCGTTGTATGTGACGGATGTAGTGTTGTATGTGACGGGTGTAGTGTTGTATGTGACGGGTGTAGTGTTATATGTGACGGGTGTAGTGTTGTATGTGACGGGTGTAGTGTTGTATGTTACGGGTGTAGTGTTGTATGTAGCGGGTGTAGTGTTGTATGTGACGGTGTAGTTTCGTATGTGATGGGTGTAGTGTCGTATGTGACGGGTGTAGTGTCGAATGTGACGGGTGTAGTGTTGTATGTGACGGGTGTAGTGTTGTATGTGACGGGTGTAGTGTCGTATGTGACGGGTGTAGTGTCGTATGTGACGGGTGTAGTGTCGTATGTGACGGGTGTAGTGTCGTATGTGACGGGTGTAGTGTTGTATGTGACGGGTGTAGTGTTGTATGTGACGGGTGTAGTGTTGTATGTGACGGGTGTAGTGTAGCATGTGACGCGTGTAGTGTTGTATGTGACGGGCGTAGTGTAGTATGTGACGGATGTAGTGTTGTGTGTGCCGGAGGTAGTGTAGTATGTGACGGGTGTAGTGTAGTATGTGACGGGTGTAGTGTTGTATGTGACGGGTGTGGTGTTGTATGTGACGGTTGTAGTATATGTGACGGGTGTAGTGTAGTATGTGACGGATGTAGTGTTGTATGTGACGGGTGTAGTGTTGTATGTGACGGGTGTAGTGTTGTATGTGACGGGTGTATTGTTGTATGTGACGGGTGTAGTGTAGTATGTGACGGGTGTAGTGTTGTATGTGACGGGTGTGGTTTTGTATGTGACGGTTGTAGTATATGTGACGGGTGTAGTGTCGTATGTGACGGGTGTAGTGTCGTATGTGACGGGTGTAGTGTCGTATATGACGGGTGTAGTGTCGTATGTGACGGTTGTAGTATATGTGACGGGTGTAGTGTCGTATGTGACGGGTGTAGTGTCGTATGTGACGGGTGTAGTGTCGTATGTGACGGTGTAGTGTCGTATGTGACGGGTGTAGTGTCGTATGTGACGGGTGTAGTGTTGTATGTGACGGGTGTAGTGTCGTATGTGAGGTGATATCACGAAAGTACTTGCAAGTTCACAAGTTTTTGACATGGTCGTTCTGCATAGTGACGTATATGTTTATTATTGACCAAGATAACGCTAGAAAGTCAGACATAATGACTAATTTCCAGTGTGGTTCTTGTGACTTATTTCCAGTGTGGTTCTCTTGACTTATTTCCAGTGTGATTCTTGTGACTTATTTCCAGTGTGGTTCTTGTGACTTATTTCCAGTGTGGTTCTTGTGACTTATTTCCAGTGTGGTTCTTGTGACTTATTTCCAATGGGGTTTTTGTAACTTATTTCTAGTGCACATCAAGACAGAGGAGGTATCAAGACGGACGTAGTGTGTGAGGTGGTTAATTAAAGTTACGAGCCAATAATGAAAGTTAAAGTTAGTAAGATAAGTCAGTTTCAGTTTGAGAAGGTTGTGGAGGTAGTTTCTGGGGTGTTAAGAGTGAAGCAACATAGGTGTTGTAAACCACAGTGGAGGTGATTTACATGTGATGCCTAATAATTGGTACAATCAATCCAATTCTTTACGCTTGGTTCATTACCAAGAGTATACCTGCAGAGTATACCTTGATAAATTAGACACATGTGCAACTCTTGGGTATCTTTATTAAGGAAACGTTTCGCCACACAGTGGCTTCATCAGTCCATACACAGGAGAAGCTTGAAGAATAGGAGGAGAATGAGGTAATCAGTCCCTCAACCTTGAGTCGATGTGGTCAGTCCATCAATCTTGAGTAGAATTCTACTCAAGATTGATGACTGATGAAGCCACTGTGTGGCGAAACGTTTCCTTAATAAAGATACCCAAGAGTTGCACATGTGTCTAATTTATCATCGTGTCGGTTCTGTGAACCATTCATCTACAGAGTATACCTGCAGAGTGTTTCGGGGTCTGGTTGATAATCAGACCTCGGTACAATTAAATGGTTTACACATGATGCTTCATAACTGGTATAATTAAAAGGTTTTTGATAACCCGTGACCAGTGTGTGAGTCTTGTGTGACCAATGTGTGAGACTTGTGTGACCAGTGTGTGAGTCTTGTGTGACCAGTGTGTGAGTCTTGTGTGACCAATGTGTGAGTCTTGTGTGACCAGTGTGTGAGTCTTGTGTGACCAATGTGTGAGACTTGTGTGACCAGTGTGTGAGTCTTGTGTGACCAGTGTGTGAGTCTTCTGTGACCAGTGTGTGAGTCTTGTGTGACCAGTGTGTGAGTCTTGTGTGACCAATGTGTGAGACTTGTGTGACCAGTGTGTGAGTCTTGTGTGACCAGTGTGTGAGTCTTGTGTGACCAATGTGTGAGTCTTGTGTGACCAGTGTGTGAGTCTTGTGTGACCAGTGTGTGAGTCTTGTGTGACCAATGTGTGAGTCTTGTGTGACCAATGTGTGAGACTTGTGTGACCAATGTGTGAGTCTTGTGTGACCAATGTGTGAGACTTGTGTGACCAGTGTGTGAGTCTTGTGTGACCAGTGTGTGAGTCTTGTGTGACCAATGTGTGAGTCTTGTGTGACCAGTGTGTGAGTCTTGTGTGACCAATGTGTGAGACTTGTGTGACCAGTGTGTGAGTCTTGTGTGACCAGTGTGTGAGTCTTCTGTGACCAGTGTGTGAGTCTTGTGTGACCAGTGTGTGAGTCTTGTGTGACCAATGTGTGAGTCTTGTGTGACCAATGTGTGAGTCTTCTGTGACCAATGTGTGAGTCTTGTGTGACCAATGTGTGAGTCTTGTGTGACCAGTGTGTGAGTCTTGTGTGACCAGTGTGTGAGTCTTGTGTGACCAATGTGTGAGTCTTGTGTGACCAGTGTGTGAGTCTTGTGTGACCAATGTGTGAGTCTTGTGTGACCAGTGTGTGAGTCTTGTGTGACCAGTGTGTGAGTCTTGTGTGACCAATGTGTGAGTCTTGTGTGACCAATGTGTGAGTCTTGTGTGACCAGTGTGTGAGTCTTGTGTGACCAGTGTGTGAGTCTTGTGTGACCAGTGTGTGAGTCTTGTGTGACCAGTGTGTGAGTCTTGTGTGACCAGTGTGTGAGTCTTGTGTGACCAGTGTGTGAGTCTTGTGTGACCAATGTGTGAGTCTTGTGTGACCAGTGTGTGAGTCTTCTGTGACCAGTGTGTGAGTCTTCTGTGACCAATGTGTGAGTCTTGTGTGACCAGTGTGTGAGTCTTGTGTGACCAGTGTGTGAGTCTTGTGTGACCAATGTGTGAGTCTTGTGTGACCAGTGTGTGAGTCTTGTGTGACCAGTGTGTGAGTCTTGTGTGACCAGTGTGTGAGTCTTGTGTGACCAGTGTGTGAGTCTTGTGTGACCAATGTGTGAGTCTTGTGTGACCAGTGTGTGAGTCTTGTGTGACCAATGTGTGAGTCTTGTGTGACCAGTGTGTGAGTCTTGTGTGACCAATGTGTGAGTCTTGTGTGACCAATGTGTGAGTCTTGTGTGACCAGTGTGTGAGTCTTGTGTGACCAGTGTGTGCAGTCATGCAAGAACGGTCTCCTAAGCGTGTGATCGATTAAGCGAAGGCGATCAAGAACTTACCTCTGGCTTCATCAATAACACCAACGAAGCTGCCAGCCACTACCTATGTTCCTAGATGACGCTGGTATATTGTGCGGTAAGGGTAGAACTGAGAGAGAGAGAGAGAGAGAGAGAGAGAGAGAGAGAGAGAGAGAGAGAGAGAGAGAGAGAGAGAGAGAGAGAGAGAGAGAGAGAGAGAGAGAGAGAGAGAGAGAGAGAGAGAGAGAGAGAGAGAGGCACAACATACAGAGTAGTCTGCCAGTTCCTTCAGCCCAGAATGACCAGGGATACATCTTTCACATTTCTATTCCCACCAACCATCCTCATGACAAGCAAGGAGAGATTTACTCTTTCACTTAAGCAATCCTGGCATTAATGAAGGTCATACGCCAGAGAACAACAGAGCAGGAAGTAGCAAGAACAGAATGCAAGGGGTGCTTGATCACTGATGCTTGCTTGGTCTTCAGGTATACGCCTCAGCAGCGTACTGCTACAAACATCACCACTCACACCCTGCCATTTACAATCACAAGATCCTGGGTTCGATTTTTTGGGATGGAGGAACATGACAGTAAGCCTCCTTACGTCCCTGCTGCTCCTACTCACCAAGCAGTAAGAAAATAAGTAACTTTGTTAGCCAACTATGTGTCGCATCCAGTACCGCTAAAATCTCATGTACCTACGAGTGTACCGTAGCTGGATTGGTAGCACTCTCAGCTCATTTACTGAAGTCCGTGGTTCGATCCCCGGTAGGGTGAAAACATTAGCAGTAAATAGGTACCTGAATGTTATTCACCTTACACCTGGTGTCCCTGTTCACCTAGCAATAAAATAAGTACCTGGGTGTTAGCAGACTGGTGTGGGTCACATCCTTGGGGATACAACCTAGTTTGCCCTAAATGGTCTGCATAACCAGGGAATTTCTATATAGTATATCATTGATGTCAACTATGGTATGTATAAGTTGTGTCATGTACTTGTACAAATAAAGATTATTATTATTATTATTATTATTATTATTATTATTATTGCTATAGGCTCTTCAAAGAAAAACTGCATGCATAGTTTTTGTTACACTTTTTTTTCTGGAAATATGAAATGGGTTTTGATTTTTTATTTTGATTGACCTATTTATGTTAAAACAAGAAAATCCTGAGCAGCCCACCATCTATCCATCACTACCTGATCTTCCTCCTTCAAGGTACCTCTGAATTACGTGTGCCACCACAGGCTGTTATCTAGCAACTATTATTTAAGATAAAGACTTAACGACTCACGGTACGGGTGGGGATTGAACTCGTGGCAAATGAGTCGTAGAACTCCAGACCAGAGCGTAAAACACTGGGCCAGCTGGTTACAATAAGATTCATCCAACTAGGTATATTTATACACCATTGGAAGGTTAGCATGGGCCACCATAGTGGTGGGACCCATGCTAACCGCCCTATGGTGTATAAATGTACCCAGTTTGATTAATCTTATTGTAGCCAGTTGGGGAAGTGGCTTAAGCGCTGGCTTGGAGCTTTACCACTAACTTCCCACGAGTTTATTCCCCACCAGTACCATGGTTTAATAAGACTTAACGATACCCAGTGATGGTCGTTAGTAGAGAGGTGATATCTGATGACCCACTGAACTGACTACACGCAGCGTAACTAAGGTAACAATGGAAAAGGGTTTGTTGTGATTTATTCCGTTATCGTAGGTTAAAGATGCATAATGGATCATTCTTATAGGCCTAAAACATCTACGAGATATGAATCCTCGGTACTATTGTACATATTTATACTCTGTGTGGAACATTTGTAGAGTTTCCTGAACACATCGTATCTTGAGGACCTTTGTAAAGGTGAAAATGGTATAAAATACCGACAAGTTGATGATTAAGACACATGTACAATAGTTGGGTATCTATACTGATGAAACGTTTCTCCCACTCAGTAGGCTTCTTCAGTCACATACAGAGGCAGCAGGAGTAGCAGTGAAATGTAGGTGGTATAATCAGTCCATCAACCTTAAAGAAATAATATATAAGGTGGTCAGTCCTTTAGTTCCATGGAGCTGAACTCTTCTCCAGGCTGAGGGACTGACTACCTCAAAAATTATTTCTCCAAGGTTGATGGACTGATTACATCATCTTCATTTCATTACTACACCTGCTGTCTCTATACTCGACTGAGGAAGCCTACTGTTGCACGTGTGTCTTACTCACCCTTGTGAAGGTGGCATAGCAGATTACACAATGATAAAATATGACTACAACCCATACTTGCTGACCAGAAGTGACCTGTCTGTGACCACAACAACTGTGCTGGTGCTATCCCACCTTCACTGACTTTTCATCATATAAATTTGAAAATTTCCAATACCTGTAGCCCTTACTACATACGTTTGCAAGTTAATCCATTCTTCTACCAATGTGTGTGTAGGAATGAGGGTTCGATCAGGACTTGTACTCAAACATTAATACCCAAGTAACGAAGCAGTGTCTCTAGCACGCCAGAAGCAGTGTCTCTAGCACGCCAGAAGCAGTGTCTCTAGCACGCCAGAAGCAGTGTCTCTGGCACGCCAGAAGCAGTGTCTCTAGCACGCCAGAAGCAGTGTCTCTAGCACGCCAGAAGCAGTGTCTCTAGCACGCCAGAAGCAGTGTCTCTAGCACGCCAGAAGCAGTGTCTCTAGCACGCCAGAAGCAATGTCTCTAGCACGCCAGAAGCAGTGTCTCTAGCACGCCAGAAGCAGTGTCTCTAGCACGCCAGAAGCAGTGTCTCTAGTACGCCAGAAGCAGTGTCTCTAGCACGCCAGAAGCAGTGTCTCTAGCACGCCAGAAGCAGTGTCTCTAGCACGCCAGTGTTGGGCGTCATGCAAACCACTCCCACCGTCTGATACATTATACACACTTACATTACTAGTTGTAAAATCACACGTAGATTTCCTAACTGTACTCCTGTACTCCTCCGTATACTTCGAGCAGTTAAATAAGAAGATTTTACTTATAAGGAACTGGTACTAACTATGGAATGCTGACCATATACGCCTCACTAACATTCCTGTGTACTTGCACCACTCTAAATACTAACCATGTATACATTTCTAGCATGTCTATACACCTTTACCACTTAACACCTTTCTAGCAGTATATACCTGCAACAGTCTACATCATGCTGAACATTTGCACCTTTCTAGCAGGCATGTGATCCTGTACTATTATATACAGCATTGATTATTTACACCTTGCTGTTAGGCCTATAGAGGTGCATACAAAAACTAGGGTCTTATGAAATTCTTTATTTCAAAGTTTTTCCTCAGCTACTGGGTAACGCATACACTCTGTACACTGAAAAAAGCTCTTTAAATACCTAATGATACTGTTATCAAAATTCTAAAGTGCTGCACACGCCGGCCAAACAGTATCTTGAGAGATACAAATTTTGATGGGATTTTGAACATTTTGAGCAGGTTCATCCAACCTTTCAAGCTCTCAAACCTTGTTAACTCTTAGAGTGACGAGGCTCACACCAGTGAACCTCACCAGTGAACCTCACCAGTGAAACTCACCAGTGAACCTCACCAGGGAGGTACCTTGATGCTGCTGAAGGATTCTTGATTAAAGAACCTGGAAGCACTCTCCTCTTCCTGTGGCCAAAGATTATCATCTTGCAATCCCAAGGTAGAGTATAACCCCTCCAACCTGGGCAATGAAAGGCAATTAGGTTCGATCCAAGAAGAGGATAAATCTAGTTTCTTGGATCAAGAGCTCCTCACGTACATCACAGCACCTCTCTAGGGAGGAGAGTTTCCCCATTAATATATGTTGCTACGAACACGATGGTGAGTCATCACGGGTCATCGTAAGACAACACCCATGCCAGGACACCCGTCCTGGTGAATATTTCACATAAGATGGTGTGTAACTGCCTAGTCACGCCATATTTGGCCAATAGGTGAGCTTAATTTCGATCAGGGACGTTGACTGATTGCTTGATCGAGGTTGATTCAATCAATGGGAGAGCTGGGACTTTGTGCGAGTGGCTGCTGAGTGCATGGCAGTGATTGGCTACATGGGCAGGGTTTGTTCAGCCAATTGGATGCCTGCATGGCGCTCTAAGTTGCAGATTGAGCAATCTGCACTACTGTGATTGGCTGTTTGGGCTAGCCAGTCACAGAGCCTGAGTGGAGCTTTCTGTCTTATATACGGTAGAGGAAGGCAGCCCCAAGAAGGAGAGAGTGCAACGGACAAGTTTAGTAGCAGCAGCAATACACACAGCAAGGGGCATTCTTGAGCTTCCCCAGCGCTAGGGCTTAATGCCCACAGCTGGGGTGTGGCTCCAAAAGGATCCTGTAGTGCTTGCTGCCTTTACACCTCCTGACATCATCTGCTGCTATGCAGCTGCCACACCCTTCGAGCCCAGTGTGAACGGGATTTGTGGCAACCCAAGGTGCCTAGCTTCTCCCTCCGAGCACCGTGGGGGCGGGGAATGGGACTAGGTCTGGGGACAGTTAGTCCCAGAAGATGAGGAGGTACTTGTACCTCCTCCCATGGCAGACATTGGTCTGAGACACTCCCACGACAGGGAGCCAAGGCCGGGCCACCTCTTGGAAAAGGCCCGGGCCGGGCGATTATAACGCCGAATCTAGAGCAGAACAGAACAGCCCCAAGAAGCACAGTATATACAATAAGAGGTGTATATCTCTCAGCGTATATACACTGATATATATTAATTACTATATTAGGTATTAAAGTATTCTTGACTGATAGTGTACAGGTGACATGCAGCATTAATGACCATCATGTAATAGACTTTAAACCGAACTAACCAACGAAGGAGAACCAGTCAGTCAGTAGCCATACAACCAGAAACAGTTAACAGTCAGCATCAGACAGCAAGGGTACCATGCAGAGCAGTCAGTATATTAGTGTCACACCTGTCTGCTGCACTACTCCGAGGAGAGGAAGAGGGAATACTGATAATGGTCGTTTATAGTAGTTACTGAACTGGTAGGCTAAATGGTGGCCAGGCCATGGATAGTGGGTGGCCAGGAAATGGATAGTGATAGTAAAAGGATCCAGTCAAGTTATCAGCAGACTGAAAGTGACCCCCATCATTCCTAGGATAAGAAATGTGTCGTGTACACTCGCAGTTTAGTCAATTATAAAACATTAGCAACTAATACGTCGTTGTAATAGTGGCAGCGGTAACCAGGCTTCGAGTGCAGTAATAAAATCGATATTGCACTAATTTGGCGTAATTTTATTTCAATAATGCAACGTGTTCTTTCTCAGTCATCCAATAAAGTTATTACTATGTTGTTTATCAACTGCTTGCTTTCGTCTGCCATGTACTGCAAGCACGTATGCAAACACTGGCTTGTCCCAACGTATTGCTTGTAGCTTGCATGTTACACCCAGCTGCTCATCCCACGGGGGTCAACTCATTTCAACAAACCCTAATTTGTTTAGTTACTGCCATAAGTAAGAGTAGGCTGGCTTGTCTTGTTTCTATAAGAGTGGGCTGGCTTGTCTCCTTGTTGCTGTAAGTGAGGTGTTCTGGGTCCTCTGAGGTTATTGACAGCAACAAGAGAGGTGTTCTGGGCCCTCTGAGGTTAATGACAGCAACAAGAGAGAGGTTCTAGGCCCTCTGAGGTTAATGACAGCAACAAGAGAGAGGTTCTGGGCCCTCTGAGGTTAGTGACAGCAAAAAGAGAGAGGTTCTGGGCCCTCTGAGGTTAGTGACAGTAACAAGAGAGAGGTTCTGGGCCCTCTGAGGTTAGTGACAGCAACAAGAGAGGCGTTCTGGGCCCTCTGAGGTTAATGACAGCAACAAGTGAGAGGTTCTGGGCCCTCTGAAGTTAATGATAGCAACAAGAAAGGTGTTCTGGGCCCTCTGAGGTTAATGACAGCAACAACAGAGAGGTTCTGGGCTCTCTGAGGTTAGTGACAGCAACAAGAGAGAGGTTCTGGGCCCTCTGAGGTTAGTGACAGCAACAGGAGAGGTGTTCTGGGCCCTATGAGGTTAATGACAGCAACAAGAGAGGTGTTCTGGGCCCTCTGAGGTTAATGACAGCAACAGGAGAGGTGTTCTGGGCTCTCTGAGGTTAGTGACAGCAACAAGAGAGGTGTTCTGGGCAATCTGAGGTTAATGACAGCAACAAGAGAGAGGTTCTGGGCCCTCTGAGGTTAGCGACAGCAACGAGAGAGGTGTTCTGGACCCTCTAAGGTTAATGACAGCAAGAAGAGAGGTGTTCTGGGCCCTCTGAGGTTAGTGACAGCAACAAGAGAGGTGTTCTGGGCAATCTGAGGTTAATGACAGCAACAAGAGAGAGGTTCTGGGCCCTCTGAGGTTAGTGACAGCAACGAGAGAGGTGTTCTGGGCCCACTGAGGTTAGTGACAGCAACAAGAGAGGTGTTCTGGGCCCTCTGAGGTTAGTGACAGCAACAAGAGAGGTATTCTGGGCCCTCTGAGGTTAATGACAGCAACAAGAGAGAGGTTCTGGGCCCTCTGAGGTTAGTGACAGCAGAAAGAGAGAGGTTTTGGGCCCTCTGAGGTTAGTGACAGCAACAAGAGAGGTGTTCTGGGCCCTCTGAGGTTAGTGACAGCAACAAGAGAGGTGTTCTGAGCCCTCTGAGGTTAGTGACAGCAACAAGAGAGGTGTTCCGGGCCCTGTGAGGTTAGTGACAGCAACAAGAGAGGTGTTCTGGGCCCTCTGAGGTTAGTGACAGCAACAGGAGAGAGATTCTGGGCCCTCTGAAGTTAGTGACAGCAACAAGAAAGAGAGGTTATGGCCCCTCTGAGGTTAGTGACAGCAACAAGAGAGAGGTTCTGGGCCCTCTGAGGTTAGTGACAGCAACAAGAGAGAGAGGTTCCGGGCCCCACAACTTATATACAAGTTCTGCTTAGAGTCACGAGATATATTTTCAGGTTTTCTTACTACTTTCGATTATGTGAAACTTGATACCTAGGGCTAGCATGCTTCCTGGGGCTAGCATGCTTCCTGGGGCTAGCATGCTTCCTGGGGCTAGCATGCTTTCTCGGGCTACCATGCTTCCTAGGGCTACCATGCTTTCTGGGGTTACCATGTTTCCTGGGGCTACCATGCTTCCCAGGGCTACCATGCTTCCTGGGGCTGCCACGCTCCCTGGTGCTACCTTGCTTTCTGGGGCTACCTTGCACCCTGGGGCTCTCTCCCTGGGACTATCATGCTGCCTGGTGCTACCTTGCTCCCTGGGGGCTACCTTTCTCTCTGGAGGCTACCTTTTTTCCTGGGGCCTACATAGCCCTCCTGGTGGACCAACGCTCCTAATGATACTATTTCATCCTTGAGTAAAAACTGAGCACTTAGAATTTATTCTAAAAAGAGTCTATCACCAAGGTAGATACTTACAGTAACTCTATCTCTTTAAATACAACGCAGTCTTACTCAGCATACATCTGACACTGAACAAAAACTAAGACACTACAGTTCTGGACTTCTAGATACAAATGGGTTCTGACAGCACACACAAAGCATTACCATCATCAATTACTCTAATAGCGAATACAGACTACTGTTATCTACTGTGTTTCGGCTTCCATACACTTTAAGTGTAGAGAAGAGACGCTGAATAACGAGTTTCAATTGAGATTTAGTTCTGTGTATTCGTGGATTTATATAGATATTCAGAGTGTAATGATCACTTGTCAGTACTTAATATTAACCCACATGGAGAGGGAAACACAGGAGGTTGATTGGTCTGTATATTTCGACGTCCTTCTGGGATCTATTGAAGAGGACCTCAGAAGGAGGTCGAAAGATCAATCAATGTCCTGTGTTTCTGTCTCCATATGGGTTGTTATGGAGCACTGATATACGTACAATAAGATCACAGTAAACAGGTGATATCACAATATGCAAAATAACCACAGTGGGGGAAAACAGTGAACACTGAAAAACAGCTTTTTCGTGATTTTCTGACATTATCAAGAACCTTGATAATGCGGGAAATCACGAAAGCACCTAGAAATTTAATATATTTTTTTCACTACAGTGGTTATTTTGCATGGATATACATCTGGCATCAATACAAAGCGTTATTCAACGTATGTGTGGAACACTGTCACCTGCAGTACACACAGATCAACACCAGGTGGACGAGAGCAACCTGACCACACTGTGTTTGTGTATGCAATCCTCGTGTATAATACTGAGTTTAAAACATGGTAAAATATTGGTCCTACATCAACGTGTATGTGTTATTGGGGGTGTTTTATTTTGCATTGAAAAAGCAGTTATACTCTACACATTCTTACCGTATAAAACAAGTGGTTTTTGGGGGGGGGGACATAAAATAGTATTTTGGTTTACGTAGATGAACACAGTACATGTGTAAACTCTGTATGTGTTATTTTCTGAGCAAAGTCGGTCAAATAAAGTTGTATTTTCTTATAGATCACACACTGTACTACACCGGTACATGGCTTGGTACTCTGACCGGTGCATGGCTTGGTACTCTGACCGGTGCATGGCTTGGTACTCTGCACTGGTACATGGCTTGGTACTCTGCACTGGTACATGGCTTGGTACTCTGCCCCTGTACATGGCTTGGTACTCTGCACTGGTACATGGCTTGGTACTCTGCCCCTGTACATGGCTTGGTACTCTGCACTGGTACATGGCTTGGTACTCTGCACTGGTACATGGATTGGTACTCTGCACTGGTACATGGATTGGTACTCTGCACCGGTACATGGCTTGGTACTCTACACCGGTACATGACTTGGCACTCTACACCAGCACATGGCTTGGTACTCTACATCGGCACATGGCTTGGTACTCTACATCCGTACATGACTTGGTACTCTACGCCGGCACATGGCTTGGTACTCTACACCCGTACATGGCTTGATACTCTACACTTGTGCATGGCTTGGTACTCTACAACGGTACATGGCTTGTTACTCTACACTTCTACATAACTTGGTACTCTACACCGATATATGGTTTGGTACTCTACATCGATACATGGCTTGGTACTCTACACCGATACATGGCTTGGTACTCACTCTACACTGGTACATGGCTTGGTACTCTACACCGGTATATGGTTTGGTACTCTACACCGGTACACGGATTGGTAATCACTCTACATTGGTACATGGCCTGGTACCGACACATACTACACTGGTATAAGTCCAGGTACAAACACTACACTGGTACATGTCCCAGTACTCACGCTACACGGGTACATGTCCCAATACTTACGCTACACTGGTACATGTCTCAGTACTCACGGTACACTGGTACATGTCTCAGTACTCACGGTACACTGGTACATGTCTCAGTACTCACGGTACACTGGTACATGTCCCAGTACTCACGCTACACTGGTACATGTCCCAATACTTACGCTACACTGGTACATGTCCCAGTACTCACGGTACACTGGTACATGTCCCAGTACTCACGGTACACTGGTACATGTCCCAGTACTCACGCTACACTGATACATGTCCAAGTACTCACGGTACACTGGTACATGTCCCAGTACTTACGCTACACTGGTACATGTCCCAGTACTCACGCTACACTGGTACATGTCTCAGTACTCACGGTACACTGGTACATGTCCCAGTACTCACGCTACACTGGTACATGTCTCAGTACTCACGGTACACTGGTACATGTCCCAGTACTCACGCTACACTGGTACATGTCTCAGTACTCACGGTACACTGGTACATGTCCCAGTACTCACGCTACACTGGTACATGTCTCAGTACTCACGGTACACTGGTACATGTCCCAGTACTCACGCTACACTGGTACATGTCCCAGGACTCACGGTACACTGGTACATGTCCCAGTACTCACGGTACACTGGTACATGTCCCAGTACTCACGCTACACTGGTACATGTCTCAGTACTCACGGTACACTGGTACATGTCCCAGTACTCACGCTACACTGGTACATGTCCCAGTACTCACGCTACACTGGTACATGTCCCAGTACTCACGCTACACTGGTACATGTCTCAGTACTCACGGTACACTGGTACATGTCCCAGTACTCACGCTACACTGGTACATGTCCCAGTACTCACGCTACACTGGTACATGTCTCAGTACTCACGGTACACTGGTACATGTCCCAGTATTCACAGAACTATAATCCACAATAATGCTAAGTTTCATCCCTATCTGCCGAACAATCACAAACAATGTTCCAAAATACGAGAAAAACTCCAGCATTTCGATATAAAAACATAAAATATACAAATTGACCAAAATAAACTTTGTCTCGTCAATTTTAATACATTTTGTTGATTTTTTATTGCATAAAATGTTAAGTACGTGATATATATATATATATATATATATATATATATATATATATATATATATATATATATATATATATATATATATATATATATATATATATATATATATATATATATATATATATATATATATATATATATATATATATATATATATATATATATATATATATATATATTTCAAAATACTCAAAGCAGCGCCATTTCTATACTACAAGTACAAATGTCTAGTAAAAATATACAAAGAGCGGTACAAGTGTGTTCTAACATCACCTAGAATGAGTAACTAGACTGGGAGCGGTACAAACATATCTAGCAGTTAAAATATTGCCTTTACTAGACAAGAGAAAGGTTGCTAACTCTCTTGTCTGCAGAAGAGAGTTCTCAGGAGAAAGTTCACTGGGATTTCTCTTGTCTGCAGAAGAGAGTTCTCAGGAGAAAGTTCACTGGGACTTCTCTTGTCTGTAGAAGATAGTTCTCAGGAGAAAGTTCACTGGGATTTCTCTTGTCTGTAGAAGAGAGTTTTCAGGAGAAAGTTCACTGGGATTTCTCTTGTCTGTAGAAGAGAGTTCTCAGGAGAAAATTCTCAGTATACAGACTGACTCTAAAGCTAAAAAAATATTTGGCATCAGAATGAAGTATTCATTTATTTGTATCCTGGAGACCCTGGCGATGCTAATGTTGCTTTCTCGTGTTGCACATGTTGCTTCCCATGCAATAACTCCCCACAGCTGCAATTAAGAAGCTTTGCAACTCTGTTGTTACCCTAGTTCAACTTTCATTTTTGATATTAATGAAGTCAAGCTTTTGAAAGTTGGAATTTGATGAAGTGATGATGAGCTGTGTGGCGCACGATTATACGTGGCTTCGGAAGTGGACCCTTCTTACGTTTCTGCCCATTGGGGGCGAAACGTAGCATTGTATTAAGTTGTCAGAGTGGTATTGTTGGTTAATTGTGAAGTGTTGCAGACACGATATTGTGGGTTGTTTGTGAATTGTTCCAGTCACCGTATTTTGGGTTAGTTGTGGACTGTTCCAGCCACGGTATTGTGATCCATATTAATTTACATTCTTAATACGAGTGAATTTCATTTCCTAGGCACAGCGATGGATGTTGTGAGGTCTTCACGAGATGAAGACAGGATGCTGTGTGAGATTTATCAATAACAATACCACTCTGTCTCTTTAACTGACAGATGTTTAACAGCTGTCTCTTACAGTGACAGGTGTTTGACAGCTGCTGTCTCCACCGCACAAGATACCATCAAATACGGGTGAGAAGCAAAGGGAAAAAATATATATATAACAGAGGAACAGAAAGTATTACAACCCTAATATCCTATTTATTTAACCTCCACACCCGCCACATCCACCACATCCCCCACACCCTCCACACCCACCACAGCCTCCGCACCCACCACACCCACCACAGGAACCACACCCGCCACACCCATCTCCCGTGCAGGACCTGAGGAAGGAGTTGTGTGGAGCTGAATCAGCATAATAACCCAAGGCGTGGAGCAGACTTAACTTCTCCACTGGAATACGATTGGTCTGACCAACGACTGGTCTGTCAGGTCTAGGTTGACACAGAACGTGAAGCACAGCAGCACTCAGAGCCAGAGAGATGTTTTCCACCAGAGACGGGTTGCCGAGACCCACCTGCAGTACAGAAGCATTTTAGTACATGAGATGTTGAAGCATGTGATGATTCAGAAACATGTGTGACATCTATGTATCTTTATTAGGAGACGTTTCAGGTGTCCCGTAGCTCGATTGCTAGCGCACTCACCTCACACACTGAGGTCCGTGGTTTGATCCCCGGTATGCTGTCACTGTTCATCTAGCAGTAAGTAGGTACCTGGGTGTTAGTCACCATATACTTACTGCCCCTGTTAACCTAGCAGTGAATAAGGAAGTGTTTCTGGGTAGTATCCTGTGCAGGGTGAGACGTATGGGCAGTCTCCTTACACCTACTGACCCCTGTACACCTAGCAGTAAATAGATACCTGGGTGTTAGTCAACTGTCGTGTCTGGCAACTTAGATAAACCGGCAGCATACTTTAGATAGGGCGGAACTTTGTACTAAGTTACAGTAGTCTTTGGAATATTAATCTGCGTGAGAGAACAGTTTCTTACCTCCAAGACACCTCGTTCCATGTCAATGGTCACTCCTCCTAGGCAGAAAGTATACTCCCGTCGTTCATAAGGAAGAATAACCGAGCGGTACTGGAACTGTCTTAACTGGTGAATATGTAGTAGCAAATGCCCAGGTGATCCTGGTCGTCCACGTCCCTCTGAGAATGTATAAAAAAAACAACCACGGTAATGTTAGAAAGATGTCTGGGACACCACACCAAAGAAACATTTGTATACACACGTAATGCAGAGCAAGACTTTGTTAGGGACGTTTAGTAGAGATGTTAGCTGTAATCTTTAATGGTGAAGACTTATGTATCTCAAGTCTGGTACGAAAACTCTTTTAAAATAAATGGCTTGTTTGGTTTAAAGTCTGTCTACTACAGGAGGGCCATTTAGGCTGCATATCACCTTTACACCAAGAGTAAAAAATACTTTAATACTTAAAATAGTGATTAATGTAAACTCTCAGTGTATATACACTGAGAAACACCTCTCAGTGTATATACCCTCGTTAAGGCTTGACCTCTGCATTACTCGCCCTCACACACACACACACACACACACACACACACACACACACACACACACACACACATTGCCAGACTCACACATACACTCCCCCCCTCCCCCACCGACATCTCACTCCTTCACCTGATCCCTCCCCTCCCTCTTTCACCCTCCCCCTCCCCACCTCTACCTCCTTCCCCCTCTCCCTCTCCCACTCACCCACTTGCTTCACTCTCCTTCCCACTCCCCCTCCCCACTACTCTCCCACATAGCCACAGTTCTTCCTCTACCTCCCTCCCCCCCCACACTCTGACATACACAATACTAACCTAACATACAGAATTACATAGGTTTCCCACTCTGAGGCAATCAGGATAAAACAAAAATGGGTTGCCAGAGAGCAACAAGAAAAACCAAGGGACAGGAGGAGGAAACTGCAAAGGAAGATTGGGCAGCAGAGCTCACAAAAAGGGAACATGAATGGGAAAAGAAACTAGAAGAACTTAGCATGAGAATGGAAGAGAGGATAGACATGGAAAGCAGGAAGTGGGAGGTGCAAGTCAAAGCAGCAGAGGCCAGGATACAGAGTTTAGAAGAGGAACTGAAAAATCTGAAACAGCCTAAAGAACTAAAGAACATTTTGGGATTGACAACAGAGACTGCTACCTCAGTCACAAATAAGGGGACTGTAGGGAAAGAAGGAGCAAAACTGCATGTAGAAGCTCAATCAGTGGAGACTGTAGTAAATGAAAGAGCTAAGCTATTTGTGGAGGCCCTAACAAACCACAGCAGAGCCCAGGGAAAGCCGAGAAGGGAAAAATGACAGGCCACTGAGCCCAAGTACATTAGCTAGTGAAACTGAAAAAAGGAAAGCTGCAATGGAGGAAATCAAATTGAATGAGGGGATACACAGGGATATGCAGTGAGAGAATGAAAGGATGAGATCAGTCTTTGTGTATGGGCTCCAGGAAGTTGAAGGGGAAACATATGAAGCAAGAAAACAAGGGGAAAAAAAGCAATTGAAAGCATCATGAAAACAATAGGAGAAGACGACATGACCCAGCTGGAAAATTTTCGGAGAATAGGGGGGTTTGTAAAAAAAAAGAACCCGGCCAGTGAAAGTGACCTTCAAGGCAGAATCGACTCGGAACAGGATCCTGCAGAAGAAAGCACGATTAAGGGACATGCCAGCATACAGGAAGGTGTATCTCGACCGCGACAGAACACAAGCAGAAAGGAAGAAACAGAGAGAGATGGTACAAAGGCGAAAGGAGGAAAGAGAGGGGAGGGAGAAGACAGACAGGAGATCACAGACACAGGAAGATCAAATACAGCCTCCCTCACAACTTCCTATAGAAGCCTCTCAACCAGGTCAACCCCAGTGCAACCAAACACTCTAAACCAAAACACCCATGCCACATCCAATGCCCCCACCCACTGCATTACAAACTCCACCCCCAAAGCAACCACCCATAGTTCCTTATCAGGTCTCCCACTTCCCCAACCCCAATACACCTCCCAGACCACAATCTTAGAAAAGAAGTTGAAGGTGTGGTATACAAATGCAGATGGAATAACAAATAAGTATGAGGAGTGGCACGAAAGAATCAAGGAGAGATCCCCAGACATAATAGCACTCACAGAAACAAAACTCACCAGAATAATAAGAGATTCAATCTTTCCATCCGGATATCAAATCCTCAGGAAAGACAGAGGGAGGAGAGGGGGAGGAGGAGTTGCACTGCTCATTAAAAACCAGTGGGGGTTTGAGAAAATGGAAGGAATGGATGGCACGGGCGAAAAGGACTACTTAGTACGAACAATCCAGTGTGAGGGACATAAGGTGATAATTGCAGTAATGTACAACCCACCACAGAACTGCAGGAGGCCAAGAGAAGAATACGATGAGAGCAACAGAGCAATGGTCGACACACTAGCCGAGGTGGCCAGGAGAGCACACATGGGGGGAGCAAAGTTACTAATTATGGGTGATTTCAATCACAAGGAGATTGACTGGGAAAACCTGGAGCCCCATGGGGGTCCCGAAACATGGAGAGCCAAGATGATGGATGTGGTACTGGAAAACCTCATGCATCAACATGTTAGAGACACTACCAGAGAGAGAGGAGAGGATGAACCAGCAAGACTGGACCTTGTATTCACCTTGAGTAGTTCTGACATCGAGGATATCATGTATGAAAGGCCCC